>NW_027173059.1:0-6816 GCF_018151085.1 Drosophila tropicalis | reverse complement strand
TGGAATAACTAGAGAAAGACGGATGTCTGCCAAAAAGTGGTTTTTTTGCATTTATAATTAGTTTTCTGTCAATAAAAACATCTTTTGCCTTCAACAGAGTATATATTTTTTTAACTCAGTACCTGTTCTTTTTACCTGGTAATACTAACGTTTCGGACAACTTGTCCTTTATTTTTGTTATTTCCAAATTCATTTGGCTTGGTTTTAAAATGTTATGGTTCAACCTACCATGGTTAATATCTATTAAAAGATTTATAACTCCTGTCTGAATTTTTCACATTCATCAATCACGGAACTCAGTTGTCTTATAATCATGAAGAATTGTATGGATTTTTTTTATCCATAATTTGGCTTCTCATAAGGGTTCCCGTGTAGGGTTTCCTTATGTGCATCTTAAATCAACAACATTGTTAATATTCTATCGTTATCCGAAAATGGATTTAAGCTCAAAATTTTGCTTTTCATGTTCAATTTGCTTGTTTTGCGTAAGACATGAAATCTCTCTACTAAATTGATATACCTGTTGGTGTTTAACATCGTTGTATATATGCTGCGGTTAGATATTATGGGTACACCTTATCTCTTTTTTTAGTGCCAATAAATCTAAATATCCGTATTTAATAGTACGGAATTTACCATAATCTTGACATCATCTGTTTTTGTTTAGGCCAATTGCCTTTTGTCTCACAAAGCCACGTTGGCCCATTCCAATACAATTCAAAATCTCTTAACTTATTTGGATAAATACTCCTTGAAGCTATGTCTGCAGGGTTATTTTCATATTTAACATGGTTCCAGGTTATCTTTTTGAATTTTAGGATATCCTCTATTTGACACCTTAGCACAGTTTCTCATTCAGCGCAGTGTGATAGTGGAGTCGATCCAAGCATACATTTCAGCTGGAACAGCAACAGATTGCTGGACTCTTTGTAGTAATTGTGATAGCAACTGTACTGCACATAATTCTATTTTAGGAATAGTTTTCCTATTTTTGGTGGGGTGCTAGCCAACCTAGTGGATGATAAATCTTGGCTAGTGTATATAGAACCACTCTTTTATTTATTTTACTGTTTTCATCACAGTGTACCTTGAACTTAAATTCGTCTTCAAAAGGCTCCCACTGCAAGCCCAAGGTTTTAATTGATTCGTTATCATCAATTTTTAATACTTTGTTATCGGCTGTATCAATAACTTCTTCAACAATTTCGGATCTATTCGAAATCCGATTTCTCAAATTCATTCCTGCCTTTTCCAGCTCTCTGGAAACTTGCTGAACTTTGTGTTTTGATTCTTTTACAGTATTACCTCGTCATTAAATCATCCATGTAGAATTCATCTCGGATAATTTCACTAACCACATTATCGTGACACCTGTTTGCTATCTCTGCAAGTACCCTTGTAGCTAAATAAGGATCTGATGCAGTACGTTACCGTTGTCAATTTATATTTAGTTAATATTTTCTGCTGTGAATTTTTACCACAAAATATGCTAATATTTTTGATCATTAGATCAATTAGACTTCTATTATTTGTTGTTTTCGCGGATGCGCCAAATACAACTCTTCGTTTAGTAGTCAGACTTGTTTCATTAACTACTGCTTGATGGGGCAGATAATAGACACCTTCATCCTCAGTTGCTTGCACCTTTGAGTCACCTAATTCTTTTCCTTGCTTAAATGGGATCGTTTCTACATATCTTCCTGAGTCATCAATCCTATTCGTTTTGTTAAAATTTGCTTCACATTCGTTAGCTTCTGTATCATCTTTTTTATCTGCCTCCATCTCCATCTATCTACTATAGACTTATCTCCTATTTGGTACATTCCGACACCATCCAGCCAAATTAAGTATTTCTTCCTAACAAGCCATTCATATACTTTTTCATCTGCCTCCATCTCCCAAAAACGCTCCATATTTGTGAAGTTTATTTCTGTAGCTACTATAGACTCATCTCGTTTTGGTTTGGTACATCCCGACACGATCCAGCCAAATTGAGTATTTTGTCCTAGCAAGCCATTCATATGGGTATATCCGTCTCCTATTATCATATCAACCCTACTAGTTTAATCAAAGGTGGGGTCAGCTAGCATGTGAGATTTCAATTTTAGTTAGTTAGTCAAAGAGAGCATAGCACACAAACTGACTGGGAAAAGAACAAATAGCGTACTATCATTAAGTGGAGTGCTAGTGTAGTTTCGTCAATTCAACTCACAAGTAATGTAATGATAATTGGAAATTATATCGAAGTAGTATTTCAAATAGTCCAAGGATACATAAGGATACTCTGCTCTAGTTTCAACAGAAGGTGTGGAAATATTTAAAGACAAAACAGTTAACGTTTGTTCTGTAAAAAGTTACGAAAATGATTTGAATAATTTAGCAACTGAAGCACAAGGCGAAGATAAAACTCAACTGTTAAGATTGTTAAGAAAGCATGTCGCTCTCTCTCAGCCGATAGTTTGCCTTTAACAACCACTGTCTTAAATTCAAACGCATCTTGTTAAAAAATAATTCATTTGATGTTTTATTCTATAAAGATTAATATTAAGTTAATATTAATTATGTAAAAATCAGGACCTATTCTTACCGCAGTATGTCCTTCTCGTCTTGAAAAAGAGAGAAAGAACATGCGGAAGCTAAACTGAACTCCATATTTTCACAGTATGGCCATATTTATTAGGCGCCAAATAAGTTAAATATAAAATACTAGATACCAACGGCTATAGCTAAACGGTGACTGTCACCCCCGCTGTTAATTATTCGGTGGTCAATTCTCGTCCCGCGACAAAGCATTCAAAATCATTCATCCGCGGAATTCCTTTAACTCGCGTAACTCACCAAGACTGTGCAAAGAAGACCTTATAGATTCAGTCCCAGTTAAAGAGAATTGCTCCGGTTAAAAGTTCAAGAGCTAATAGATTATAAATTAATAAGACTGAGCAGTTCACCTTATGCTAGTCCTGCACTATTAGTGAAAATGAAAAACGGATCTATAAGACTCTGTGTTGATTATCGGGAATTAAACAGAAATACCATGGCAGATAAGTTTCCTCTACGGTTAATTTCAGATCAGATCTAGATTTCGTGGAGCAAGATACTTTACTTGCTTAGACATGGCTTGTGGGTATTATCAGGTCTTATTACACGAGAACTCTATTGAGTACACTGCATTTGAATTTTTAGCGGTGCCGTATAAATATGCTCATTTGTCTGTTTTGTTTATAGTTAAAGGAGTACAGGCGGGTGAGATTTGTCCATACAGATGCAAGTGTAATTGGCTATGGAGCCATACTTTTGCATCGAATTGAAAATAAACCGTATGTGGTTGAATAAACCCTTACTTTTGTAATAAAATAATAACTTTATTTATTGTGGAAAATTCTGTGAAGAAAGTACTATTGATAACAACGACATAAATGCAAGAAACAACATATAATTATATTTCTCAGTGTGGAGAAATCATTCATACTTTATACATATGTATGTACATACGTATAGTTTCAAAAGCATGTTTTTTCTCCGCGAATCCCGATGTTGCCACATTCGCTTATCTTCGCTAAGTTGCCACACTAAGTCAATCAGCTGACTACAGCTGATCGTAGTGTGGGCTGTAGGCAGTGTGCCCAATCCGTCTTGAAATAAATTTGTCTGTTTTGAGCGAGGGCCGTTTATTTTGACTCGGCTGCAATATTATGAATGGAAATTCTTGCGACAATTTCTTGAACTTCCGTAATATATTACAGCATTTTGAAAATTGATGTTGTTTTCCATTCCACCCTGACCAGCGTTCTTACCACCGATCAGTGAATGATATTTATTTTTCTGTGATTTAACCAATTGAGTATAAACACTAAAAAGCGTGTAAACTTAAATATAGTGAGTAAACACTAAAAAGATCACATACACAAGAATGGACATTCGTCAATTTTTCATTAAAAGACCTAGGTTAGAAAATCAGGAGGTAAGTAAAAATTGTCATATCGAATACTACAAGTTGGAATATCAAGTGAAACATCATGTTTTGGATTTCCTCAAACTTACGGTTATAAAAATATATTACACTTCATTTAGGAAACTTCTAAACAAACTGATAAGCAGCAAGCAGAGGCTCCCGATACAGCATCTTCACTCGAGCCCAAAATTGCACAGGTATTTAACAGTCATTACTTATGCTGCTGCAGTCAATTGTACCTTTATTCGATTCAAAATGCTCCTACTTGTAATACACGAAGTTACAATTACTAGCAATAAGATTCGTAATTTTCCCAATGCAGCTAAGAAAAGCAAATTGTTTTCCACTTTTCCATATCAATAACTTTGTAATTGAAAGTGACAAATAGAAATTTCGGATCCAGATAGAAATTTACAATTAAAAAAATGTTTGCAGGTTTCCCCGAAAGACATTGTTCATCGTGATTCTGGTCCAATATCCACGGAAGTTTCAAAACAAAGTGAAGGAAATTTCAAAGCACTATTGCGTTCTGCCTTGGAAAGTGGTGATGCAGATTTACGTCAACATTTGGACACTGCTTCTGCCAAAGCTACATATGCAAGTCCATCTATTCAAAACCAAATAATAAATGCTGCTGGAAAAACGATTACAGAAAAACTTGTCGAGCGCGTTAACAAGTCAAAATGTTTCGTAGTTATCGCTGATGAAACCATTGACGTCAGCGGAATTGAACAATTCTCAATCTGTGTGCGATATACCGAGAATTCAAAAGAGGGATATCGACTTCAGGAAGATTTTTTGTGTTTCACACCTGTGAAAGATGTAACCGGCAAAGGGCTCAGCAATGCACTTCTAACAACTCTGAAAGAGTTGAAAGTTGAGTCTTCTTTAATGGTTGGGCAAGGTGAATTAAAAAAATGAGTACTGAAAAATTGCTGTGCCTTTTTTTTTATGGAATTCCATAATAAATTTCCTTGTGTGCTGTATGTAATTTTTCTGTAACGTTTTTTCTATTGTCTCTTTCATTAACAAGGTTATGACGGAGCGCGCGCGATGAGTGGAATAGTCAAGGGTTGCGCTGTTGAAGTTCAAAAATCTTATCCACAAGCCATTTACCTCCATTGTGCGAATCACAGTTTAAATTTGGTCATCTCCCATGCATGCGACGTTCCATCAATCAGATATTGTATTGGGACAATCAAAGCAATAGTTAATTTTTTTCGCCCATCAAGTAAAGCTGGTATCATTTTGCAGACTTTTATCAAGAATGATGCTCCTAATGCAAATCGTACTCGATTGCTCAAATTTTGTGAAACTCGATGGGTGGAGCACCTTGATTCTTTACAATTGTTTCAAGATGTGTATGAATATGTTTGTCTGGCACTTGAAGAACTAGATGAAACTATGACAAAAGTTGACGGAGTTCAACCCAATGCACTTCTCAAGTCTATACAGAAACCTCAGTTCATAATTGGTCTCTCAGTTTTGAAACCTATCTTTCACTTAACGAAAAATCTCAGTTTAAGTTTACAAAAAAAAGATTGCGATTTGAGCATTTGTGTAAGATATGCAGATAACTTGTTGAGCGAAGTTCAAGATATGAGGAGAATTGCAAACGCCACATTTGCAAAAATTATCGAAGAAGCAAAAGAAACTACTAAAAAAAGTAGGAGCTTCGTTAAGTGTTCCCCGGGTTGTTGGACGCCAGGCAAACAGAGATAACCATACTGGTAACCCAGAAGAATACTATCGAAAATCAGTTTTTATCCCATTTTTGGATCATTATTGCAAAGAATTGGAGTCAAGATTTATGAAGCACCGTGATCTTCTTTCAAAAATTCAAACGATATTGCCATCAAAATGTGATCAACTGGACTTCGATAAGATCAAGTCAAGTGTAGAATCAATCAATGGCCGAATACACACTCTTCGTCCGAAGAATTTCAAGCTGAAATGAAAATGTGGCAAAGGTAATTGACTTTTATGATTTCTGGTAGCACAATTATTTTTGAATGATATATTTGTTCGCTTTATTTTAATGTTCATTTATTTCATTTGTTTCCTCACCTTCGATGGAAAAATAATTCAGTAAATCAAGTAAAAATGTGGTTACAAATTAATTTTTGTACTGGTTGAAGTCACTCCAGAGGATATTTTGAACGAAATGGCAAAAACAAGTCGGAAAATAGGCATTCTTTTTGTAGAAAAAAATTTGAAATAAAGGTCATCCATTATTATTAAGTATGAATATGTGTATTTAATATTTGCTGTCATTTTTCAAAATTACTATCATATACGGCGTTTTATTTTTCGGTATTAACTTTGTGACGAATCACATTACTCTTTAAGTTAAACTACGCCCATGTTATTCTTCTTTTTTTTTATTTTTATTCGCTACGCTCATGGAGGGCACATTAAACTATTCTAATCCCAAAGCTAACTGCAGTTCTTTTTGTTTCTGACAGCCAATGTTCACGATTAACGGCTCTGTCTTTCTAACTACCGTCTTGGTGTGGCTGCAAAAGTCGTCGCGTCGCGAAGAATGCAAGGAAAAAACCAGAGGGCCGGGGCTAACTTCGACCGCGTCAAAGTTTGTGTACCCTTGCAACTTTTTGGTAACTCTATCCTTACTTATTAGCCATCAATGTGGAAGAACGTTTTATCTAAAAAGGCTTAAGCTTGAGAAAGAAAGGCCTACAATCATAGGAAATAACGAAGATATTGATCAAAGTCACTGTTTTCCACCGATCGTTCCTATGGGAGCTATATGATATAGTCACCCGATCTTTATCAAATTCGGCACAGTCATTAACATATATATTAAATTAAGAACAGTTTAATTTAAAAGTAATCGCGTTAAAAGT
>NW_027173058.1:0-1890 GCF_018151085.1 Drosophila tropicalis | reverse complement strand
CCATACAGCTCGTATGCACCATACATTAAAGATGGCGCCCAATGTTATCAAAATTGCGGCTGTTAAATGTTTCTTGCGGCTTGCATGGCTTCTATATTAAAGATGGAGCCGAACGTTATCAAAATGGCGGCTGTAAAATGGATCCTGCAGCTTGTATGGCTTCTATATGTTGAACAACGTGATCAAAATGGCTGCTGTAGAAAGGGCCATAAAGCTCGTATGCCCCTTATATTAAAGATGGCGCCCAACGTTATCAAAATGGTGGCTGTAAAATGTACCCTGCAGCTTGTATGGCTTCTATACTAAAGATGGCGCCCAACGTTATCAAAATGGCGGCTGTAAAATGGACCTACAGCACGTTTGAGCCATATATTATAGATGGCGCCCAACATTATCAAAATGGCGGCTGTTAAATGACCTTTCGGCTTGTATGGCTTCTATATTAAAGATGGCGGCCGACGCATTATCGAAAAGGCTGCTGTAAAATGGACCCTACAGCTTGTATGCCCCATATATTAAAGACGGCGCCCAACGTTATCAAAATGGCGGCTGTAAAATGGACCTTGCGGCTTGCATGGCTTCTATATTAAAGATGGAGCCCAGCGTTATCAAAATGGGGGGCTGTATAAGTACCCTGCAGCTTGTATGGCTTCTATATGTTGAACAACGTGATCAAAATGGCGGCTGTAGAAAGGAACCTAAAGCTCGTATGCCCCTTATATTTACATATGACTGACCATGCTCGACATCACACACCTAAGTAGGTTTTGTGCCACGCTTTCTAGAAATCGCCCATTTATGTTTGAAGGTACCACTCAACAATAATTTTACATATGTATTTTTATAAATACCATTAAACTTCATTATAATATATAAATAAATTGACATTGCCGATTATAAATGCATAAGACATATGTATTTGAGAACTGTACCGATATTACATATGACTGACCATGCTCGACATCACACCACCTAAGTAGGTTTTTGTGCCACGTTTTCTCGAAATCGCCCATTTATGTTTGAAGGTACCACTCAACAATAATTTTCATATGTATTTTTTATAAATACCATTAAACTTCATTATAATATATAAATAAATTGACATTGCCGATTATAAATGCATAAGACATATGTATTTGAGAACTGTACCGATATTACATATGACTGACCATGCTCGACATCACACCACCTAAGTAGGTTTTGTGCCACGCTTTCTCAAAATCGCCCATTTATGTTTGAAGGTACCACTCAACAATAATTTATCATATGTATTTTTATAAATACCATTAAACTTCATTATAATATATAAATAAATTGACATTGCCGATTATAAATGCATAAGACATATGTATTTGAGAACTGTACCGATATTACATATGACTGACCATGCTCGACATCACACCACCTAAGTAGGTTTTGTGCCACGCTTTCTCGAAATCGCCCATTTATGTTTGAAGGTACCGCTCAATAATATTAACATTTTTTTTTTATAAATACCATTAAACTTCATTATAATATATAAATAAATTGACATTGCCGATTATAAATGCATAAGACATATGTATTTGAGAACTGTACCGATATTACATATGACTGACCATGCTCGACATCACACCACCTAAGTAGGTTTTGTGCCACGCTTTTCTCGAAATCGCCCATTTATGTTTGAAGGTACCACTCAATAATATGTTAACATGTTTTTTATAAATACCATTAAACTTCAATATTATATATAAATAAATTGACATTGCCGATTATAAATGCATAAGACATATGCATCACTAAAATGATGACGATTCATTTGGCTACATTATGACGATCACAGTTGAAACCGCCATTTTCGTTCTTTTAAAGTTATATACTTATAATAATTTTATTTTCCCTTTGTAA
>NW_027173057.1:0-189278 GCF_018151085.1 Drosophila tropicalis | reverse complement strand
AAATAATTAATTTTTATACCCTTGCAAAAAGGGTATATTAATTTTGGTCAGAAGTGTGCAACGCATTGAACGAAGCATCTCCAGCCATACAAAGTATAAATATTCTTGATCAGCACGACGAGACGAGTTCAAATAGCCATGTCCGTCCGTCCGTCTGGATCAACGCAAACTCCTCCTAGACCGTTAAAGCTGAAATTTTGACCGTAGGCTTGTATATACTGCAGGGGTTGTATATCTCGGATTCACTATATCATATAGCTCCCATACAGTGACTTTTATAAAAACCTTCGTTACTTTTAACGCGATTGCTTTCAAATTAAACATTTCTTAATTTAATATAACTGTTAATGACTGTGCCGAATTGAATAAAGATCGGGTGACTATATCATATAGCTCCCATAGGAACGATCGGTGGATATATATCTTCGTTTTTTTCCTATGATTGTAGGCCATTCGTTCGCAAAAATAAGCCTTTTTAGATAAAACGTTCTTATTCGTTCGTTATTAATATACATTATTCCAGTCCCATCGTTAACGCTTCTTCATGTATTTTATTTCTGAAATAATCATGATCGAAATTTGGAGCAGACTGGATCCATTTTTCGTGATTAAGTATCCATTGCTTCCTTATCTCTTTTACTTCCTCTACAACTTTGCTAATATGCTTCCAGGATCTAGTGCTGCTAACTGCCTTAGCCTGGTATGTAACCCTGCCTGCTTCTCTAACACTTTTGCAGCCTTATTAGTGAACATTTTTGTCTTATAGGATATCGATATAATTTATATAATGAAAATAATAAAATATGTAGGTTGATGCATATACTTATAACTATTTTAATTTATCTCTTATCTGATGATCCTGTTCGCTACTGCTTGCCAATGGGTAGAGTTCGTCGTTTTTTTTTTTTACTGTGCCTTCGCTCAGCTGCTGTTGTCCAGGGCCTATGGGCTCAGGCGGTACCGGTGCCGAACATCGCAGCAGATTTCCTTATACTGGCACTGTACGTTCTCCAGCCTTTTCTTTGCAACTGTCTTGTTGCTCTGATGCTGTTGGTAGTTGCCGACTTGCAACTACGTATAGTGTATATTCATATACACTAGTTAACTTTTTTTTTCGATATTAGTCTTCGAATACGCCACACACGAACTTTATATAGTCCTGTTTTGCCGTCGCACAGTTGGGCCTCTGCTCGGATAGCGTTGCAAAAATACGTTTTTTCATGATCGCGTTTGGCAAAAATTATATATGCAATCGATAGGAAATACTTCAGAGATTATGAATCCGAAAAATTTTTTAAATCGGTTGAGATTTATGGGTGCTAGAGGCGCCCAAAGTTGAGACATTTTTAGTGAAAAGGAAAAAATGATAATTTTTAAAAAAAATCGCAACTTTAAAACTGAATATTGGGCGATTTCAACAATCGATCTTGGATTTTTTGGTTTTATCTGAAAAGTATGTTCTTTATTAATAGCATGTTTCATAAATTTTAATAATTACTTAAATAGTTATTGAACTAGAAGCGTTTAAAAAATGTACTAAATATTTGCATTTTTTGAACTTTGATGGAATAAAACTAGCAAGACTCAACGAGTATCAATACCGGACTACATACACTAGGTAGGTGAAATATTTACCTATCAGATGTATATAGTCCCAATATGCGGAGACCTGCGACAGCGATGCGTAAGCCATAAAACTAAGGCAACCTCGCCTAAAAAATGCGCTGCAGGTTTAAGGAAGAAGAAGAGCGCATGCGTATTGGCCTGTAGCTTCTTTGTATTTAAATGATAACATTGCGTAATGCTGTTTTGCAAATACTACCTGTTTACATATATGCCTTTCTACAATGATAAATTGCTAATTACCTGCTTTGGAAAAAATGACAAGACTTATTATTGACAAGACTTGTTATTTAAGTTGATGAAAAGTTTGTCCTATTTGTGGGTTGGTCGTTTTTATTTCCGTTTACCTAATTGGATGTAAATATTAAGTTGTTTACCTAATTAATACAAAAGGGTAATACCGAAACACGAATGATGGAAATCTTTCAAGGAGATTTTTTGAAAATGATGAAGTGACATCTTTTATAACAGGGGTTAGTCAAGAGATCATTAAACGGTTGGCTGTTATCTTAAATGTTATAAATTGCAAGGAAATGGTAAATGGTGAAAAATTTGCCGAATATACTTCAAAGACTGCTCATCTTTTGACTGAATTGTATCCGCAAAAAAAACTTACCCCAACGGTACATAGGATTTTGGCTCACGGAAAGGATTTAATAGAATATCAGTGTTTACCACTTGGAGAGCTATCCGAAGAAGCACAGGAATGTAAAAACAAGGACTACAAAAGGTTCAGATACACTAATACATTAAAAACTTATCGTGTTAGACAAAATGAAGACCTTTTTAACATGCTAGCAGCCTCTTCGGACCCACTTATTGCATCACTGAGACACGTGCGATCACGAAAGGATTTGGAAAATAGCAACTATAGTCCCGAAATGTTGAGTTTATTAGATACTGATGTAAATATTGAAAATTATTTTGAAGAAAATCAGAAATCAATAGCAAATTTTCAAAATTAACCTAAAAAAAAATTACAAAAAAATTTTTTTTTCTTTTTGTAATTATGTTAAAAAATCAAATTAAAACATTAAAAAATGTTACATAGTCGTCTAAAACAATGAAAAATTCCATTTGTGATTGAAAAAAATCGGGTTTCGATCCATTTTTAAAGGAAAAACATACTTGGAAATATTTTCTGACTTTGACCTTGAATATTACAGCACCACGAACACCCAGCACTTTTGACAAACATTCATTTTGAAGCTTAAGGTATTCTTTATCATATGCTTTTTAAATTTTTGAAATCGATTTATTGGTTTAAACGCTATGATTTTTGCAATGCTAAATGCCAGGAGGCCCCACTGTGCGTCGCCAAAATTATTGCAGTTGCTCGACTAGCCAAACTGCCTTTATATACTCGGTCGCACGCACTTTTTATACCCTTGCAGAGGGTATTATAAAATTGGTCAGATGTTTGTAACGCACAGAAGGAGACGTTTCCGACCCCATAAAGTATATATATTCTTGATCAGCATGAGAAGCTGAGCCGATATAGCCATGTCCGTCTGTCCGTTCGTCCGTCGGTGCGTATGCATTTTACTCAGCCACCTTAAGAGATATCGGGCTGAAATTTTTTTTTTCTGTGCTTTTTATTATCCGGCGGAGATCAAGTATGAGAATTATCAGGATCGGACTACTATATCATATAGCTCCAGAACAAACATTTTCATAAAAATTGGAGTATCGCTATTAAAATTAACATATGTGATAATATTAGATATAAAACCCCAGATCCCAAAATTTGAATCGGATCGGGTAAATATAACACAAGTTACAGTCAATATTATAATCGCTGCTCTGCTCCCAGCTCTGCCGGCAGCGCTGCTTGCTGTCTACTACGTCATACGTCATCAACAGAGCACATGCATACACACACAGACGCAACGCTACATGAACTGTATGTGTATGCGTGCGTTGCTTTGCTTAGGGAATGAGGGAAGAGGGAAATTGTTTTGTTTGTATATTGATGAATTGAGTTGCAGGGAAAGAAATTTCAAAATGTAAAAATATTAATGCCAAGGACTGTAAGGGTATTAGCTGTTAGCTTCTTTGATATTTATTTATTAAGCAATATTTTGCTTTTATATTATACTCTGTCTCTTACCACTGGTGGGGGAAACACGAGTATTTTATTTTGCTACCTTTAGCTGATCTTATCATAAGAATTCAGACTTTAAGGATCTGATTCATTCTCTGAGTCTCTTACCACTGGTGGTGGAAAACTACAGAGTTCCCTTTTTCTCGAAGGACCAAAATGAATAGGGATTCCGAAGAAGAAGAATACCCCAATCTTCATTCGTTGAATTGAAAATATGAACTGATTTTATTAACAAAAGTATGGAATTTATATAGGTAACAATTGTTCTTAAAATATCTTATTCTAATGAGACTCATATCCCACGTTTTCGGGGGTTGAAAAGTTGAAGCATCTCCAGCCATACAAAGTATAAATATTCTTGATCAGCACGACTAGACGAGTTCAAATAGCCATGTCCGTCCGTCCGTCTGGATCAACGCAAACTCCTCCTAGACCGTTAAAGCTGAAATTTTGACCGTAGGCTTGTATATACTGCAGGGGTTGTATATCTCGGATTCACTATATCATATAGCTCCCATACAGTGACTTTTGTAAATAACTTCGTTACTTTTAACGCGATTGCTTTCAAATTAAACATTTCTTAATTTAATATAACTGTTAATGACTGTGCCGAATTGAATAAAGATCGGGTGACTATATCATATAGCTCCCATAGGAACGATCGGTGGATATATATCTTCGTTTTTTCCTATGATTGTAGGCCATTCGTTCGCAAAAATAAGCCTTTTTAGATAAAACGTTCTTATTCGTTCGTTATTAATATACATTATTCCAGTCCCATCGTTAACGCTTCTTCATGTATTTTATTTCTGAAATAATCATGATCGAAATTTGGAGCAGACTGGATCCATTTTTCGTGATTAAGTATCCATTGCTTCCTTATCTCTTTTACTTCCTCTACAACTTTGCTAATATGCTTCCAGGATCTAGTGCTGCTAACTGCCTTAGCCTGGTATGTAACCCTGCCTGCTTCTCTAACACTTTTGCAGCCTTATTAGTGAACATTTTTGTCTTATAGGATATCGATATAATTTATATAATGAAAATAATAAAATATGTAGGTTGATGCATATACTTATAACTATTTTAATTTATCTCTTATCTGATGATCCTGTTCGCTACTGCTTGCCAATGGGTAGAGTTCGTCGTTTTTTTTTTTTACTGTGCCTTCGCTCAGCTGCTGTTGTCCAGGGCCTATGGGCTCAGGCGGTACCGGTGCCGAACATCGCAGCAGATTTCCTTATACTGGCACTGTACGTTCTCCAGCCTTTTCTTTGCAACTGTCTTGTTGCTCTGATGCTGTTGGTAGTTGCCGACTTGCAACTACGTATAGTGTATATTCATATACACTAGTTAACTTTTTTTTCGATATTAGTCTTCGAATACGCCACACACGAACTTTATATAGTCCTGTTTTGCCGTCGCCGAAATTATTGCAGTTGCTCGACTAGCCAAACTGCCTTTATATACTCGGTCGCACGCACTTTTTATACCCTTGCAGAGGGTATTATAAAATTGGTCAGATGTTTGTAACGCACAGAAGGAGACGTTTCCGACCCCATAAAGTATATATATTCTTGATCAGCATGAGAAGCTGAGCCGATATAGCCATGTCCGTCTGTCCGTTCGTCCGTCGGTGCGTATGCATTTTACTCAGCCACCTTAAGAGATATCGGGCTGAAATTTTTTTTTTCTGTGCTTTTTATTATCCGGCGGAGATCAAGTATGAGAATTATCAGGATCGGACTACTATATCATATAGCTCCAGAACAAACATTTTCATAAAAATTGGAGTATCGCTATTAAAATTAACATATGTGATAATATTAGATATAAAACCCCAGATCCCAAAATTTGAATCGGATCGGGTAAATATAACACAAGTTACAGTCAATATTATAATCGCTGCTCTGCTCCCAGCTCTGCCGGCAGGGCTGCTTGCTGTCTACTACGTCATACGTCATCAACAGAGCACATGCATACACACACAGACGCAACGCTACATGAACTGTATGTGTATGCGTGCGTTGCTTTGCTTAGGGAATGAGGGAAGAGGGAAATTGTTTTGTTTGTATATTGATGAATTGAGTTGCAGGGAAAGAAATTTCAAAATGTAAAAATATTAATGCCAAGGACTGTAAGGGTATTAGCTGTTAGCTTCTTTGATATTTATTTATTAAGCAATATTTTGCTTTTATATTATACTCTGTCTCTTACCACTGGTGGGGGAAACACGAGTATTTTATTTTGCTACCTTTAGCTGATCTTATCATAAGAATTCACACTTTAAGGATCTCTGAGTCTCTTACCACTGGTGGTGGAAAACTACAGAGTTCCCTTTTTCTCGAAGGACCAAAATGAATAGGGATTCCGAAGAAGAAGAATACCCCAATCTTCATTCGTTGAATTGAAAATATAAACTGATTTTATTAACAAAAGTATGGAGTTTATATAGGTAACAATTGTTCTTAAAATATCTTATTCTAATGAGACTCATATCCCACGTTTTCGGGGGTTGAAAACTATTATTATTTTGGGCACGGGCCTCGGCCACTTGACATCCTGCCGTTGTGATCAATTGGGTTAGTTTAGAATAAAAAGTTTTTTTCTACAATGTGTGGGGCTGATTGTAATTCTAGTCATATGCTAGATTAGTTGTTTGTGACAAAAATTCCAGTTGTATTATATTTTCTTTAGTGTATCTGATTTGGTGAAGCTGCTTCAGATGAACACGATGTTTATTCTTAAACAATATGAACTGATTTTATTTACAACAGGACGGAGTTTATATAGGATATCTTAGGCTCTAGGTGGTGACAATTGTTCTTAAAATATCTTAGAACCACAACTAAAAAACCCAATCTTCATTTGTTGAATTTAAAATATGAACTGATTTTATTTACAAAAGGACGGAGTTTATATAAGAAATCTTAGGCTCCAAAAGGGTGACAATTGTTCTTAAAATATCTTATTCTAATGAGACTCAAACCCACGTTTTCGGGGGTTGAAAATTATTATTATTTTAGGTACGGCGTCGGCCACTTGACATCTTGCCGCTGTGATCTGCTGCATACTGCAAATGGCATCCAAATGTGGCGTTTTGGGTTTTTACTTTGCAAAGTTAGTTATCTTTATACAAATTAATATTAATATTGTCATAAGTAAGATAACTGTTGTTAAAAAAGCATGACCAGCTACATTATGCAAGTTAGCCCTACATCTCAATATTATATTGCCTATAACTGACTTCCTATTCTTTCCAATTCTGTTATATTGTTTACCAAATTGGTTTACTAATATCGCCCTATGCTTAACAATTTTTGTTTCCTAGTCGTGCACGAGTTTTCGCCCAATAAGTGCTCCTGTCCGTTGCATGTCTACCTTCCTAATTTATCTTCTGCTTCAAAAAACTAGTAACGTTTAGTCTTTGCATTCATTATCAAAATGTAAGAGGACCAAGCTCTCGAAACTATTCTGTGATAGCCAAACCTTTTCGGCTGAGATATTAGCTTTTTCTGAAACTTGGCTTACTCCTCTATTTTGGATAATGAAATTCTTTCTAATAACTTTATTTCTTATAGGCTTGATCGTGTTGGTCGTCGTGGCGGTGGAGTACTCATTGCTGTCAACTCGAATCTGTCTTCAAGTGTGGTGCCGATTAATCTCCCCTTAGGTGTTGAGTTTATTTGCGTCGAAGTTACATGTTCTAACTTTAGCCTATATAACTCTTGTTCATATATTCCTCCAGCTTCTGATATCATGATCTACGTGCTGATGCTTTACGAACTATTTTCGGTCGTCTTAAAGATCGTAGTTCCCTCATAGTTTTAGGTGATTTTAACTCGCCTAATATTTCTTGGCTGGTTGATGACAATCTATCTTTCTTAATTCTTTCATCTCAACACGTTTTTCTTGATAGCCTACTTGAATGTCTGCTATATCAGTTGAATTCTTTACTTAACTGTTCTAAAAGAATCCTTGATCTTGTTTTTGTCTCGGATCCCACTGTTCTGTATCTCAAACACAGCCCCTTGTGAAGCCTGCAGACCCTTTTCACCCTACCAGTAAAGTTATTAATTGCTTACTAATTCTTTAAATAACATATCAGTTTCTCGTCGTAGATGTTCTCTTAAAACAAATTTCAATCTTATCATTTCTATTTCAGCGCTATGATATAGAGTGCGCCGGTCTGGTTTACACATATGCTGTCTAATCTCCGTAACATTACTTGACTTGACTATGCAAATTATTGTGTATCGAAATCTCAATTTTGTCTCTTAAATACTCAATGCTACAATAATTATAACGTTCGCTGTAAGGATTTTACAACTTTGTTAATTCTAAACGACGTTGTAAATTGCTACCTTCCACCATGTTGCTGCCTTCTATGTCACATGACTTTAATGTTGCCCTTCTAGGCTTATTCTTATCCGAAGTCAATCCTGTCTTAAATTCCAATGGAAAATCGTTAGATCTTATTTTTGTATTGGATTTGATGATCGGTCTTATCTGTACAATTGTAGAGATATGATACTCTGAATTCACTCTTTCACTATTTGTGAAATCCAATTTGAAAAATGTGAAGACTCGATATTATAAGAAGTTTCAAAAAAGACGTCGTTCATCAAATCACGCTCTGTATACAGCCGCTCGTTCAAAATTCAAGATGCTATACACCAGGGGTAGGCACAAAGAGAGCCAGCTCAAACTGTCAGTGTATGTGTGTGCTTTACACTGCGAAAAATGAAAAGTGAATTAAATATGGTTCAATCGCTCAAACCAGCACAATCGATGATCTGCTGCAAGAAAATAGTTGAGAAAACAACCCCCAAATTAATTTTTTCATGTGCAGTTATCCAACAACGCGACATAGATGCGCTCGAGTCGAAATGCTGCAGCAGACTAATTCTGTTTTTACGCTCTCAAGGGCACTTCGTGTTGACTTCGGCATGCACACAGATGGTAAAACGATCATATGACGAAGAAAAGTGCCAGCACGGGCTATGGGTGCCTACCTCTGCTATACACAATACAATACACAATGCCATAATATTTATCTTCAGCGGTGTAAGCCTCAGTTTTCTTCTGACCCTAAACAATTTTATAATTTTGTTAATTCTAAACGGAAGACTTCTGTGCACCCATCTTTTTTCAAAATAAAATAGCGAGCACTGATCAGGCAATTGCCGATATGATTGTGAGTTTTTTCAAAAGAACTTATACCTCAACGGAATATCGAGCAAGTCCGTATCCTTATCTTTTAAAAAGGCTAACTGCATTTTCAATCCAGTGATAGATGAAAGTTCTCTTCTTAGCGAACTTAAACTAGTTAAACCTAATTATTCTCTGGGGCCAGATGTCTACCTGTGTAAACCCATTTTAAAATTGTTTTTATTGTCTGTCGAATCTTCCTCTTTTCCATCTACAGGGTGGGCCATTTAAAGTGGAAGCATCTGGCATCCCCATAACTTTTGACAGAGATGTCAGATTAACAAATGTCATACGGCGTTGGAAGCGTCATTTCAGTACAATTTTATCCATGGAACAATACACACCTAAACAACGCACTGAAATTGTTCAGCTGTACATTCATAATAACTTCTCAATTGTGTTAACTAAACGTGCGTGGAAAAATAAAAATACAGTTAAAACATCGCCTGGAGACAACACTGTACGTCGATTATATGCCAAATTTATATCGTTTGGTAGTGTTGGTAATGCCAGTCCATGTGCATAATTCGTGTTGATTTGAAAATGTTTCCGTATAAAATTCAAATGGCTCAACAACTTCATCCATCTGACTTACCACGCCTACTTGATTTTGCGAAATGGATCATCGTGGCTTTTGGCAAAAAATCATAATGTCTGATGAGCCGCATTTCAACTTAAATGGAGGAGTGAATAAGCAAAATTGTCGGCTTTATGCTACTGAGAACCCTCAATTCATCGAAACGCAACCTCGTTACGACCAAAAAGTAACTGTGTGGTGTGGCATTCATGCCGAAAAAGTCATCGGCCCGTACTTCTTTGAAAATGAAAATGGAACAGCGGTAACCGTGAATGGGGAGCGTTATCGGACAATGATTTTTTATTGCTATTTGTTCGTGAATATGAATTGGATAATTACTGGTTCCAACGCATGCCACGACCAGTTTATTGCGCGAAATGTTCCCCGGAAAATTAATATCGAAAAACGGCGATCATGACTGGCCACCGAGATCACCTAATTTGACGCCTCCGGATTTTTTATGGGGATATTTAAAATCCAAGGTAACCACTGGTAAACCAAGGACCCTGGCTGCGCTGAAACACAATATCCGACAAGAAATTGCTGCCATATCGGCCGAAACATTGGGCAAAGTGATGCGAAATGCCGAAAAAAGGGAACATTTTGCGGTCAAGGCCAGAGGCGGTCATTTACGAGATATCATATCCAAAAAGTAATTAGAACCAATCTCCTTGGACCTAAATAAATGACTTTAAAAAAAAAAAAAAAAAAAATTTTAAAAATTCCACTTTTTACTTTGCTATTGCAAAAACAAATCCTTACACTTTAAATGGCACACCCTGTATTTGAAAAGAGTCGTTTATCATTCCTCTGCATAAAAATTGCAAAAAGTCCGAAGCCTCTAACTATAGGGGTATCTTAAAATTGTCCGCTATTCCGAAAGATTTTGAGAAAATTATAACTTCTCAATTGCAACATTTTTGCAGCTCTATTATTTCGCCATCCCAACATGGGTTTGTGAAGCGTAGATCTACAACCACTAACCTTTTAGAATTTACATCAATAATTATCAAGGGGTTCAAGAATGGTAAACAAACTGATGTAATATATACTGACTTTAGCAAAGCCTTTGATTCCGTTAATCATACCCTATTACATTCTAAGCTGAGCGACATTGGGTTTCCACCCCTTTTCCTTTCTTGGGTTCAAGAATATTTAACAAATAGAAAACAGATGGTACTTTTTAAGGGATGTGATGCTTGCCGTGAGGTCGAGAATGAGATGCGCTCTTTCATGAGGCGGACTAGAGATAGTTTTGACACTTTAAGGGCAGGTTTTAATAAACTCCAAGCGGAGTTTACTGCGGTGGAGACTCAGTTCAGAAGTTTATCGCTTATGAATGAGTCTCCGAAACGTAAAAGGACCAGTCCTTGGGGTGTTTCTGTATCTGTAGATCCGCCAGCGTCTCTTATCGTCCCCGACCGGTCTCATGCACCGTCCACTCCTAATGTACAGCAATTGATTTCGTTTAAGAGCCCTGTTGTGAATGCTATTAGTAAGGAATTACCGGTATCACCTGGGAATGATCTCTTAAAAACGATGCCTATTGTAGTGTCTGATGTGTCCGGGCAATTACCCATTCCAATGGAAATTGCCGATAGTTCTAAAAGTATCGAGGGCCCCGTAAACAAGTTAACTGCAGCAGTGGGTGACTTGTCCAACGTTACTGCTGCGGCTGACGCTTCGGGACCGCGGCCTCTCGTTGGCATACCACCAAAGAAACATATATTTGTTTCTAGGCTAGACCCTGTTGTCACATCTGATGATGTAATAGCCTATATTCGGAAGAAAGTTAACGTCTCGAATATTGCGGTGGAGAAGTTTAAATTTTCTTATTCTCGGGACATTTCGTCCTTTAAAATTTGTGTTTCTGCCAATATCTTCGACACTATATGTCGAGAAGATTTTTGGCCAAAACATATAATAGTTAAGGAATACACTGTAAAAAGAAAAATCGGAAACCGATTCGCTTGCCAACAACAACTAACACTATTCCTGCCACATCAGCATCTGCTGGTGTGTCAAAAAAACTAGCTTCGTCCCTTAACCTGGGTTACCAGAACGTTAGAGGACTGAAATCTAAACTTTCTAATCTCTATGTAGATAGTCTTTCTTTTGAACATAACATTCTAGCTTTTACAGAGACGTGGCTAAAACTTGATATTGCTGATGCATCGGTTTTTTCCTCAAACTTTTCTATATTCAGACGTTACCGGATTTCTCGCATAGGTGGTGGCGTTCTGATAGCTGTTGATGCTGCTTTATCATCTGAAATGATTCAATTTTCTAGTACCCAGGAGATTGAGTTTGTCGGTGTTAAAGTAAATTTTAAATCTTTTAATGCTTTCATTACTTGTTCCTATATTCCACCATTGTCAGACATGGTGGTATATTTAAATCATTTAGAGGCAATTCAATTTGTCTCCTCCTTAGTTTCCAGTCAAGACTTGCTCATAGTTGTAGGTGATTTTAATTTACCCGCTTTAGCATGGTCACTAACAGATGAATCTACCACGTTGCTGCCCTCTTTGTCACATGACTTCATTGATGGCCTTCTAGGCTTATCTTTATCCCAAGTCAATCCTGTCTTAAATTCTAATGGAAAATCGTTAGATATTATTTTTGTATTGGATTCTTCTTATTGTGAGGTTTCTAGGATCGAACCATTTGTTCTTCCAGAAGACAAATTTCATCCTACATTAAATTTAAAAATTGATTTGCCCTTGCTTTCACCATTACTTGGTTCAAATGAGTTACCTCTAACTAGTTGCTTTCGTAAGACTGACTTTGCCAGCCTTAATGAAAACATTGCTACTACCGATTGGTCTTATCTGTACAATTGTAGAGATATGAACTCAGCTGTTCGTTTTTTCTATGATACTCTGAATTCACTCTTTGACATTTGTGTGCCTCTTGGTAGGCTGGAGCGGCTTAACAAACCTCCCTGGTTCTCTCGTGAGTTATCCAATTTGAAAAATGTGAAGACACGGTATTATAAGAAGTTTCAAAAAACGCGTCGTTCATCAGATTATGCTCTGTATACAGTCGCTCGTTCAAAGTTCATGATGTTTAATACACAATGCTATAAGAATTATCTTCAGCGGTGTAAGCTTCAGTTTTCTTCTGACCCTAAACAATTTTGTACCCATCTTTTTTGTCTTTTCAAAATAAAAAAGCGAGCACTGATCAGGCAATTGCCGATATGTTTGCGAATTTTTTCAAAACAACCTATTCCTCAACGGAATATCGAGCAAGTCCGTATCCTTATCAATTAGAAAAAGCTAATTGCATTTTCAATCCAGTGATTGATGAAAGTTCTCTTCTTAGCGAACTTAAACTAGTTAAGCCTAATTATTCTCCGGGGCCAGATGGTCTTCCTGGATGTGTACTCAGGTTCTGTGCAAACGCATTATGTAAACCCATTTTAAAATTGTTTCTATTGTCTGTCGAATCTTCCTCTTTTCCACATATTTGGAAGGAGTCGTATATCATTCCTCTGCATAAAAATGGCAAAAAGTCAGAAGCCTCTAACTATAGGGGTATCTCAAAATTTTCCGCTATTCCGAAAGATTTTGAGAAAATTATAACTTCGCAATTTCAACATTTTTGCAGCTCTAGTATTTCGCCATCCCAACATGGGTTTGTGAAACGTAGATCTACAACCACTAACCTTTTAGAATTTACATTTATATAGTTATAGAGGTCTAATCTTGATAATTCAAGGGGTTCAAAAATGCTAAACAAACTGATCTCATATAGGGGAGAGTGGGGCTAATCGGCGCATTTTTTTTAATCCTTCATATATCCTAATCGGGAGCTCGTATTCACATGAGCACTTAAATGAAAGGTTAATTCACTGTCCTACTATTGATCAAAAATACATTTCTTCAAATTGGCGTTGTCAAAAAAAGCGGGGCAATGTGGCGTTTTACAAGTTTTTTATGTAAAATAAAGGGATTTTTCGAAAAAAAATCAAAATAAAGTTTAGTATTAAAAAATTTGTTTCATAAAAAACAAATTTTTGTACACTAACATTTTGATTGGCTAGACCAATCTAGACTTTTATTTATGATTGTTAATTTCAACGCTTGTATGGCAGCTATATGATATAGTATTCTCATCTGTCTGATTCTGGGACATGTTTTCAACAATTACTACTTTATATATCGGACTTTTATTCAAATATAGTTATTATTTTAAAAAGCAATATTTTAATTTCTACTAGTGCGCCATTTTGCCCCACCCTTAGTCTTAGCATTTTAAACTAAAAATTTTAAAACTGTCTGAATTTTTTCGATTAAACGAATTACACACAATAATATTAATCTAAATTAAAAAACTAATTTATGTTTTTGAAACCATTTTTTGGCGAAAAAAAACTTATTTTTAAGGTTAAAAAATTACATAATCCCAAAAATTTCGGATACTACGAATCGGATACGTCAAAGTTTATTATCCAAATAGAGCCTATCAAAATGCGATTTTAGGACACTTATCACTCTTAAGATCGTGCTATTACATTCAAAGATAATTCGACTGCGCCAGGTTGCCCCATGCGCCGATTAGACCCACTCTGCCCTACACTGACTTCAGTAAAGAATTTGATTCTGTTAATCATACTCTATTACTTTCTAAACTTCCAATTCCATTCCTGTGACTTCTGGTAAGGTAGTCAGCTTGGCCCTTCGCTTTTCACATTATTCATTAACGATCTTCCATCAGTCATTGTTCATTCGCGTGTGCTTATGTATGCTGATGATATCAAGCTTTGTCTTACTTATAAAGATACAGATTCATTTAGTCCGCTACAAGCTGATCTTAAAAACATTCAATCCTGGTGCACTCTCCTCAAGTGGTCAGACTATTTTCTAAACAGTAGCCCTTTAGAACGTCTAAATAAAATGAATGATTTGGGCGTACTTATGGACCATAAGTTAAATTTTAACACCCATATTTCCACCACGGTCGCAAAGGCCATGAGTGTCCTGGATTTCATTAAAAGATGGTCAAAAGAATTTGACGACCCCTTTACAACTAAACTTCTTTTTACTTCGCTTGTCCGTCCTATTTTAGAGTATGGATCATTGTATTTGGTGACCTCAATATGAGTCGCACCAGACTAGACTTGAATCCGTTCAAAAACAGTTCTTGCTATTTTCTCTTCGTGGCTTAAGCTGGGATCGCAATGTCAATTTGCCTTCGTATTCTATTCTAGTAGACTTCTTTTGATTAACCTTTCTTCCTTAACTAACCGTAGAATTATGCTTGGTGTTATTTTTATGCACAAGCTATTAATTGGTGATATCGACTCGCCTGAGTTATTAGCTCAGGTAAATCTGTCAGTACCATGTAGACGGAGTAGACATCCTATTATACCTTTAACACTTAGTCGTTGATCTTTTAACTATGCCATGCATGAACCTTTTAGACTCCTTTGCTCTTATCACAACCTTCTATTCCCTGCAGTCTTCTATTAAAATACTTAAAACATCTATCCCTTCCTATTTAGTTAATAGATAGCTATAGTATTATTTGTTTGTCTGTGCGTTATACGTCTGCACCCCTCGGTCAGTCGGGTGGGAGGTGGGCAGAATCAACTTGGGCTCGCGCATAAAAGGCTTTGTCCTGGTATCGTAGCGGCCACCTAAACGTACTTCGCATAGTATCGTCAACCTTCAGACTTAATCCGTCCGCTAACCCTTAGACTTAATTGCCAGACAGCTTATAATGATTCAGATATTGCGGATCTGTTCGCTAAATTCTTTTAGTCGACTTCTACTCCTGCTTCGCATCCCACATCCTATCCCTTCCCAACCCCACATTTAAATTGTATGTTTATACCCTTGCAAAAAGGGTACGTTAATTTTTGTCAGAAGTGTGTATGAATCATTTCCGACCATATAAAGTATATATATTCTTGATCAGCACGACGAGACGAGTTCATATAGCATAGACCGTAAGAGGTACAGAGCCGAAAGAGGCTTGTGTATACTGCAGGGGTTGTATATCTCTGATTCAGCCGGATCGCACCGCTATATTATAAACCTTCCATACAAACGGCAAAGTCACGAACAACGACTTTTCACAATAACTTCGTTGTTTTCTAAGCTATTGTCTTAAAATTAAATATTGATAAGTTGACTGACATTAAATGCATCTGCTTTGGGCTGCAATAAATACTTTCGAAGTACTATGAATTATGTCCCTGACAGGTCTTTCCCTTTGTCGGTTTCGCAGATACCCTTCCAAATACTGACTGACGATTATGATGTCCACCATGATGAGACGATGAATTTAGAAAACTAAGTTCTTCTGGTTTTTCCTTTTTACTTGTGCCGATGCACGGTAATATGATTGCCTTTGTGTCGATAAAAAGATTTTCTATCTCTGCTGGATCTAGCTTTTCAACATTGGTTAGAACTTGTAGTGCCTATTTAAAATACGACTCAAACACTTAAATGCAGTTTCATTCAAGAGCTTAATAAGTGAGCTTTAATATGCAGATCGTTTCTCTATATGACATTTTGGGTACTTACTCCGACGTACTTAAAACTTAGCACATGTTGAAGCTTACAAGTATATCTTTGATTCAACATGAATGTAAAGCATGTGAAAGCTTTTCGATCGCTTATGAGTGGCAATTGAGTCAAAACTTAAGTGGAAATCGATAATGTAAATTTACACCCTCAAGTTGACTTAGGTTATGATAGAGCTCCAAGGTGAATGTCCCACGATGATATGTCTCTCTAAGGCCAATGATGAAGAAGTCCGATGACGACTATCCAAGATGATTATGTAATGATGAAGAAGTCGAAGACTCTATTATGATCTTTTGGTCATCTTAGACATTTCCCAAAAGCGTCGCAGATGTTCGCGCGAGCGGCTTCTAGTGTACTTTTTATTATTATAGTATGGTAGTCTGGGATATGGTTGAATTTTATTGTCTCGCTGATTCGTACCGGTATTATTTATCAAATCTGTTGTTTGTCGCTGTACCATCGATGACATCTATTGAGGGTCCACTCGATTGCGACGGATTGATGGGCCCTGATTGGAGCTTTTCGAACGGGCTAGGAATATTTCACTTTGTGGTTTGTAGACATTTTTCTTTCCACATCCGTTGCAGAAAATGCGTCGCTCTTCTAAGCACATGTCCCATCTGTGTCCTTCGATGTCACAATTCCAACAAATGTATTTCTTTTCCTTGACGTGAATTGCATAAAACTCCGGTTGAATATCTTTTTCCTCGGGATTAACGTCAGTTTTTTCAAATAAAGCGATATTCTTCCTAACGTTTGTATCTTTTCGTAATGCGTTTTCCTGATTCTTCACGGATAAATTGCTCTCGGCGGTGCACCAATTGGCGAAGTTTAGATACCGTCTCTGTCAGAAGGTATAACCCTCTCGTACTTCAAAAGTTACGTTTCTTTGTAGCTGATGTACGAGTTGTTTTTCCTCCATATAAATTATCAATCTCGATACCAAAGTCTTTACGTCTTCATAGTAAACATCAAATGCTTCACCATTCCTCTGTTTCGGTTGCGTTTTTTTTCAAGAATCAAATCATCATCCTTAAAATCGTCATATTCCTGTTTCAAATGCAAGCAAAACTCTTCCCAAATAACTTCGTCATGTTCTTTTCGATAGCACCAATGTCATTCCTTGGTTCTTCCGGTCAACAGTAAGTGTAAATTTCTGCACACCGGTGTAAAATCACTGTTAAACTGTCTACAGTTAATGCTTTTATTTTGAAACTCTGATACTGTAGGACCTTTAGAAGACGCATCAAATTTAAGTGGGGTATTAAATTTGGCGGCTTTTCCCGAATTGATGCAATGGTAAAATATTGAATCCGATCGTTGCCGAAATTCGGGCCTGCGAATAAACTTTGTGCCACTGTATCACAAAACGGAGCTCTGTCCGAACAAACAGAATGACGCTCTTTAAAAACTTTAAAACTCTCTCTCTCTCATCTTACTCTTGCGGTACTTTATTATACATAAGTAGACACATAAGCGCGAAAAATACGCAGCTGCATTGATCTAAGTACATACATAAGAACCGCGTGTTCAGTTGTTTTTTCGTAGCCAAGAGGCCAAACCTAAAGTATGTGAAATGAGATTGTACAATCATTAGTTATAAGAAATTTGTAAAATAACATAAAATTACTTGCAGAAATAAAAAGCTTACGCTGACCTAACTTGAGGATTAAATGGATTAAATTTATTTCAAAGGCACTGGATTGCTAGATTGTCCAACTGAATTATTTAAATTCAATGAGATGCTACATTACTTGACTGTAATTGCGATCTAGTATTATACATTAAGTAATCCTAAGCTCTTCTGTTTCTATTAATACGTTCGAGCCAGTTGTATATTCTGCTTCTGGTAGCACACTCAATTCTTCATTACTCCGAATTACTGATATTTTGTCTTTTCCAAAAAAATTACCTAAAATAATATAACATTTAATGGTGTAACGATTATTTTCCTTTTTTTTTTGGAAGTGAGGGTGAGCAAAATTAAATGTGCGGTACTAATATAGAGAGAGAATTGGACTAGTCCATAGTTCAAACTCACAAATTTTAATATGAAGGGATAGAGAAATCTTGTCGTCCTAGACCTAATCATCTATATCAAATCAAATGAAACCGAACTCATTTTGTTTTGTCGGTCGGAATTCGGGCCTAAGCCAATTCATTAAAATCCGCTAAAACAATTATTCTGTTGTAATTAAAAGAAATGGATATAACTTCAATGCAAACGCCGACATCACAACTTTACTGGTCGCAAAATCGGAACAATTAAATTGACGAATTCCAAGAAAAACACAGCCTATAATATACGTCTGTCACCACAGAGTGAGTTTGTGGAGTATATGTTTCTAAGTATATTCACCGACTCATGTTAAAGCGCTTCATCACTGGTCAGAACACGGATTCTCTAAATATCTGCGTTGCTAATGTATAAGTTACTGAAACAGCTATCCGCAAATACAAAAACAAAGCGAAATAAAAAAAAAAAAAAAAAAAATTTGACAGCAAATAATAGATAAAAACCAGAGGGCCGGGGCTAACTTCGACCGCGTCAAAGTTTGTATACCCTTTGGTAACTCTTTCCTTACATATTAGCCATCAATGTGGAAGAACGTTTTATCTAAAAAGGCTTATGCTTGCTAAAGAATGGCCTACAATCATCGGAAATAACGAAGATATTGATCAAAGTCACTGTTTTCCACCGATCGTTCCCATGGGAGCTATATGATATAGTCACCCGATCTTGATCAAATTTGGCACAGTCATTAACAGATATATTAAACTAACAAATGTTTAATTTGAAAGCAATCGCGGTAAAAGTAACGAAGTTATTTACAAAAGTCACTGTTTCCGACCGATCGTTCCTATGGGAGCTATATGATATAGTCAACCGATCTTGATGAAATTTGGCACAGTCGTTTATAGACGTAATAATATTAAGTTTCACGACAATAGCACAGAAAACAACGAAGTTATTGAGAAAAGTCACTATTCGTGACTTTCGGGTTTGTATGGGAGCTATATGATATAGTGGTCCGATCCGGCTGAATCCGAGATATACAACCTGCAGTATATACAAGCCTATGTGCAAAATTTTCTCTGTAGCTCTTACGGTCTAGGAGGAGTTTGCGTTGATCCAGACGGACGGACTGATTCAGTTTAGGTGTATCCACAATTTAGGTGAATGTGTAAACTATTTTCAAAGAAATTAAGATGTATTACATGACAGAAAATTGATATCAAAATTTTATCTCTTAAATGAAATTTAAAAGATAAAAGATGTTACGGAATAAAAACAAAAATTCCACAATTTGAAAAAAAAACAAATTTGTAGACCTCAACCTCTCCTTAAAGCAAAAAAAAAAAAAAAAAAAACTCATTTTATCAGGGTATTATAGAGGTCCGATCGTTCTAACAGAAGCTTAACGATTTACATAGTTTTTACAACAATTGCTTAAAAATAAATATATAATAATAAGTAACTTATTAAAATTCAGTGTTTTCGAACGTTTGTTATTTATACGACACGCCATAATTCTTAGGTGTGGATCGAAATTCCGTTTCTCTCCGCAGGAAAACTGTTCAATATTTATATATAAAGCAATATTCATATAGAAAGAAATATTATAGAAGCTGGAAATGGATAAAAATCCATGTTAGCAGTAATAAATCCAACTGAAATTTTAAACAGCATAGAAGCTAACTTCGGCTGTGTATATAAACTTGTCAGACCTTGGCCATAATATATTATATGATATCCGAACTCTTTTTTGTAACTCAATTCATTACTGCACAGACAAAACAGATTGCTCTTAAGATGGCAGCGTAAAGTTGATTTGCACAGACGGACATGACTATATCGATTCAGTTTCTCCTGCTGATCAAGAATATATATTCTTTATGGGGTCGGAAACGTCTTCTTCTGTGCGTTACAAACGTCTGACCAATTTTATAATACCCTCTGCAATAAGTATATGAGTATAAGTAAACCAGAGGGGCTAACTTCGACCGCGTCAAAGTTTGTATACCCTTGCAAGTTTTTTGTTATTCTTTTCTTACCTATGGTTGCCAAAGTAGAAAAACTATTTTATTTTTGCATGACAAATAACGAAGATATTAATTAAAGCCCCTGTTTTCCACCGATCGTTCCTATGGGAGCTGTATGATATAGTCGCCCTATCGTGATCATATTAGGCACAGTCATTAATAGCTTCGTTAAACTGTGAAATATAAATTTTTATGACATTTGCGTAATAAGTTATAAAGAAAGGTACTGTTCTCCACGGATCGAAATTTGGCACAGTCGTTTGTGCAATAAACTTGTCAATATAATATTTCATAAGAATAGCTTAGAAAATAAAAGCTTCTGCTCTCAGTTTAAACAATTTTTTCTTTTTCGTGATTAGTGTTTGGTGCATTTATTTATTTTTTATTTTTCTCTCTCGTCATTGCTTCTGCAGTTGCTCCCCCTCATCGCCCCCATCATACCATCCGTGCTAGTGGCTTTGTTGTTCTCTCTGCTTTGTGCTTGTGCTCAGGTTCTCTCCCGCGTAATCACTTTTGTAAGGCCGCCTCTCAAAGCTCGGCTTATAACTGTGCTTGCTCTCTCTGTTGTCCTGTGCACTCTACCTGTCTCTTTGTTTTATTTGTAATTATT
The DNA here is from genome assembly GCF_018151085.1 of Drosophila tropicalis. Classification (NCBI taxonomy): domain Eukaryota; kingdom Metazoa; phylum Arthropoda; class Insecta; order Diptera; family Drosophilidae; genus Drosophila; species Drosophila tropicalis. Next base: position 168,570 of record NW_027173057.1, on the reverse strand, counting down.
GATTTTTTTATCGATAATTATCTTTGTGCTGTGTTTCTTTTGGCTTTTCAATGGCTTGTTATCTACCTACTTGCAAGCATTCCGATCGTTTTGATGAACAGAATAGAGCAATATCTTGTTTGTTGGTTTGTCTGTGTCTAAGCCTGAGCTTGGCTTAATGCGCTGGACTTGCCCATCTTGTGCCAGCCAGCAGCTTGATTTTAGCCGTATGTATAGGGATCTTCGTTTAAAGTTTCTTTCTTTAAACAAACTGGCCAAACAGCTGAATAACGAGTGTGACTCTAGCGTACATTTAAATGTCGCAATTCAAGTTTGAGTTGCCTCGTATGCAGTCGCCAGCTTTCTGTATTACTTCGTCTCCCATTTTACTTTCGCCTACACCATCTTCTTGTTCCTCTTTATGCTCTTCTTTTCAGATTGAAGTACCCATTACAAGCCCTGGTGTACCTCAGTCTATCCCTCACAGGAACTCTGATCAATCACAGGATCATGCTGGCTCTCAATCACTTGCGGATCCCAATGCTCCTCCGCCTCCACTAACTGTAGTGCCTCATCGCAGCCAATTTTTTATCTCTAGGCTTGTTCCACTTACTTCTGAGTTTAAAATTACAGTACCAAATGAGTAGTTCTACGGTATGGTTGACCCTAATTTTTGGCCAGAGGGCCTAGTTGTACACGAGTTTTCCTAATTTATCTTTTGCTTCAAAAAACTAATAACGTCTAGTCTTTGCATTCAGTATCAAAATGTAAGAGGACTTCTTCCCAAGCTCTCGAACCTGTTCTGTGATAGCCAAACCTTTTCGGCTGACATATTAGCTTTCTGTGAAACTTGGCTTAACTCCTCTGTTTTGGATAATATCAAATTCTTTCTGTCAACTCAAATCTGAGGTCAAGTGTTGTGCCGATTGATCTCCCCCTAGGTGTTGATTTTGTTTGCGTCGAAGTTACATGTTCTAACTTTAGCCTATATGTATATCTCTTGTTCATATATTCCTCCAGCTTCTGATATCATGATCTACATGCACCATGTTGATGCTTTGCAAACTATTTTTAGTCGTCTTAAAGATCGTAGTTCCCTCATAGTTTTAGGTGATTTTAACTCGCCTAATATTTCTTGGCTTGTTGATGATAATCTATTTTTCTTAATTCCTTTACCTCAACATGTTTTTCTTGATAGCCTACTTGAATGTCCACTATATCAGTTGAATTCTTTCCTTAACTCTTCCAAAAGAATCCTTGATCTTGTTTTTGTCTCTGATGTTAGTGTTAGTGCTGTATCACAAACACAGCCACTAGTGAAACCTGAAGATCCTTATCACCCTACCATTGAAGTTACTATTTCTTACAATTCCGTTACTAGTTCATTTAATAACATCTCAAATTCTCGTCGTAGATGTTTTCGTAAAACAAATTTCAATCTTCTTAACAGCATTATTTTCTCTTTTGATTGGTCTTTTCTATTTGAGTGCTGCGATATAAATTGTGCAGTGAAGTTTTTCTACTCTGCTCTTAATTCTCTAATTTATAAAGGCGTTCCTTATGTGAATGTCTCTACCATCTCCAGCGCGCCAGTCTGGTTCACACGTAGGCTGTCTAATCTCCGTAACATTAAATCGAGATATTTTAAAAGATTTAAAAAAACTGGTTCGCGACTTGACTATGCAAAGTATTGTATAGCCAAATCTCAATTTTGTCTTTTAAATACTCAATGCTACAAAAATTATCTCGTTCGCTGTAAGGTTGAATTTTATAAGAACCCCAAAAGATTTTACAACTTTGTCACCTTCCACCTTCAGACTTAATGACCAGATTGCTAATAATGATTCAGATATTGCAGATCTGTTTGCTAAATTCTTTCAGTCGACTTATTTTGCTACTGTTTCGGATCCCACACCCTATCCCTTTTCAATCCCACATTTAAATTGTATGTTCTGAAGACTGTATTATCTCTAGCTTGTCATCTAGGACGTCTTCCTTCGTTCCCGGGCCTGATAATACACCTAGTTACATCCTTAAAATGTGTTCGATTTCCCTATCTAAGCCTTTATCTTGGTTATTCTTTATATCGAGTGAGACTTTTAGCTTTCCTGATATTTGGAAGGAGTCTTTTATTATTCCGCTTTTTAAAAAGGGTAGCAAATCGGATGTTTCTAACTACCGTGACATTGCCAAACTTTCGGCAATACCTAAGCTACAAAGTGTTGTTATTAATTTTATTTGTCGTTTTAGAAAGCAAATTACCATGTTTAAAATTTATACATGTTTTGATTAAAATATTTTAGGTGTTTGTCAGAAGGCTCTAAGTTTTCCTTTAATCCATTTTTAATGTGAAACAATCCTTTTAAAGTCTCCGTGTCTAATTTGTTTCTGTTATTTGTCTTAACCCTCTCAAAAGTGTCTTCAGACACTTATTTTATTATTTATTTTAGAAAAAAACTATATTTTTTGATCGTTAATAATCACTCCACAATATTTAGAAAGAATCTTTAAAGGCTCTCCAAAGCTTTAAACGGTACTTTTTTTCTTAACAAACACAAAACATGTGTTTTTTCGCGCGTGGGATATGATCTGCTGCATGTAGTGTTTTGCAGAAATTGAAATAAAAAATCGATAAAAGCAATCCAGCTCAATAAAAGTTGTTTCAAAATATACCATACGAATAAATAAATTTAACATTTCTATTCAATACTTTTTTTTACGCTCAGATGCCCAAGAGTGACTTGAGACACTTATTAAATTTTTTGCACCTGGAAGCTAAACGAAAACTTGTAGTTTTTTTCTGATTTCATTTTTGAGTTTAGAAGCCTTTATTTACTGTACAAAAAATGGTTCTTATTTTCCTCCAATAGTTTAGAAAACAGCATTAGAGCGTTAATTAAATTAATTTCTGAAAATAAACGCTCAACATTAGCACTGCTATGTGGCAAAACAAGCAAATTTTGGGTTAACTCCGTCAAGATGGGAAACATGTGGGTTGGATTTCCGTTTTTTACGTTTGAAAAATAACGCCAAAAGACGTCTGGCGGTACCGCTTCCTCCTCTTTGAAGGGAAAGTTCATGTTCCGGAGAACTCGCCATTCGCGGTCTAGCTCCGTCATATCTTGTGAACACAATCCTGTAAATAATAAGAACTAATTGAAAATTCTGTTCATAAGACCATAAAAAACATGCCTGGAAACATTTGCCCCAAATGTGCAATAGATGGTAGCTTTGCTTTCAAACTATTGTTGAGTATTGTCGCTGGATTTATGAAGTGTAAACTTTTCATTTTCTGCAGCTCCTCATCCTCAAAGGAAAACCGATTTTGTAGTTGCCTTAAACTTTCAATATAAAATTGAAGGCAGGAGTTTTGAGTCTCGATGATTTCATCTCGTTCCATATTATGTTTTTTTTTTTCAACAAAGCCGCAAAGTTTCCTCAGAAATACATGTCTTTTAAAGGCAAGTGGTTCTCATCGTTAGCGAAATCAATCTTTAGTAATTCTTCATCAGGTAATAATAAAAACTCCGATTTTAGAAAGCAATGAACTATTGTCTTGTAAACTGTAAGAAGATTTTCGTACAACAAATACAATTTTGGACTTTCTGACTGCATTTCCTTGTTTAAATTGTTGAAATAGGGCAGCACAAATTTCATAAACTCCAAATACAGTTCTGTCGTCGAATCTAAGCACATTTGAAGAATCGGCTCTGCAGATTTTAACTGGTCATTCAATGCAGCTCCTTGAAAGTAAAGTTATAACACAGGAAGTTGTTCTAACAGCCTTTCAACTACTTAAAGCAGAGATAACCACCTTGTTTGTCCAATATGTAAACGTTTGTGTGGTTTCACATTAACGAAAGACTGAAACTCCTTATAGTCTCCGATTCGTTTTGGGCTTTTTGATATAAAGTTATAGACATCTCTTGCAAATCCTTCCACTTTTTTTGGCAATTTTTTGCAAGCATAAGATTCGCAAAGGTGAAATGAGTGACAATAAATTTCATCAAAAACAAATTCGGAATATCCTTCTTCAGAAGTTGCGAAAGAGAATGGTTTTGGCCAAACATTGCATTGCATCCATCTGCAGCAAATCCTTTCATGTTCTGCTCATATGTCCCTTTCTTGAAAAAATTTCTTGCATTCATTATGCAATGCCGTGACAGAGCTGTCAGTGACTGCAATAAGCCCCAAAAAAGTATCTTGTACTTTAAATGACACTGCAGTTCTTGCAATAAGAGCGAGATGTTTCGTTGTAGATCTGTCTGTACTTTCATCGACAATAAGCGAAAATTTATTCGATTTTATCCGTTCTATTAAGTTGTCCTGTGCCACTTGTCCAGTTACCGATGTTATTAAAGCTTGAGCCTTTGTCCGTCCAAATTTTAATGAATGTACGACTTTGGGATCGCTAGCAACAGATTGCATGATACTGCTGAGATCTTCCGCCAAAGTAAAGGAAAGATTGTTTTTTACCAAAATGAAAGCCATCTGTATTTCAGCACTTTTAACCTTATTTTTAAAAGAAGTTGACGCCTCAGGCAATAAAGAAAATATGGTTGGTTGATCGATGCCTAAGAGTAAAGTAATAACAATTAAAATAACATATAAAAAAAACATGAAACACTGTTTTGTAAATTTTTCACATAACAATTTCTTCTCGAATTTTTCTTATGCTTCATGCTTGTCTAAATCCCTCTTGCCTGAACAGCATTTGAGGTCTGATTTGCAAGATTTGCAATATGACAATCATTACCCTTACTGCTTTTCGTCAACCAGGAATACTTTTTTCCCAAGCTACTGAGTACTTTGTTGGAGTTACGTTTGCTTCTTCGTCGGTGTCACTTGTTAAAATTTCCATTTTTCCCATTAATTTTTCACCTCCAATTTCAAGCACAAATTCTGAAGTAAGCGCTACCAATCTTTTTGCAATTTAGCGCTGCTAACCCATTGAAAAAACGTAAACATATCGAAAACGGAATTTAGAGCTGCTAACCCAGTATAAATCATATCATCTTTTTTATTTAGTTCATAATGTATTGATATTACCCAAAAATTTTGGGTTTTAAATTTTTATCCAAATATTTTTTAAAAGTACGTAGAAATACGTAGATCTACGTACAAATACGTAGACTTGGCATCGCTGGCCCTACGTCCCGCAATTTAACCCAAAGTTCCGCTACGGTATTAGTAATCTCCAATTGGACGAGTCAGCTACAAGAGGCATTGGACGTAGCGATGCGAGTGCAATCCCAGTTTGGACGCACACTCGGTAAGCCGGTTCTGCAAAGTCTGGTAGTCGAAAGTGGAGGCGGCCATACCAAGACCTCGACGGCGGAGGCACTCAGGCTCATTTTAGTAAAGAACGCATCAGTCGCCCACTGACGCCTAGCCCCTAAACCTCACGACCTGAAGCGCTTGATGAGGCTGAACGCGTGGAACCAAATACGATAATTTGGCGCTTGTCGAGCGCCGAAAGACCTTTGTCTTTGTTTGATTCATCGATTTATCCTGGTGAACAACTCGACGACTACACTGCTGGGTGCTGATTTTTGGTTAGAACAGAAAGTTGTGATCGACTTTGATAAGATGTACCTAAGATTTCGCTATGGTACCTCGCCCCATGTCAGGTTACAATGTGCGACGGCACTGGCCAATTCTTTGCCAGGATATTGAATTTAAGCTCACACGAGAGAACGCTGCCGCCCACTCTAGTTTTGTGGTACACCCAGACAGATGCGAGGATGCCACCACAGCTTCTATCGAATGGGACCGATCCTGGGAAGTGAACCTGCCTCTTACAAAACAATTGAAGCTAAAGAAACTATTGAATGGCTATCGTGCTGTTTTTGCCACCTTGAAACAGCTTTTAACGACAGCCCCATTTTGGCAGACAGGAACGAGTAATCGAATATTAAAGAAAATATTTCCAGCCAGTAAAACGTTACTATTGTGTAACACTACGAGAGCTTCTCGCCGTAGTTTGTGCCACTAAACACTTATCATTATTTAAATGGCCGTCCGTTTATCTTACGGACTGACTATGCCTCTTTACAGATGGCACGTAGAATAGAACGTTTACAACAGTACGGCATGCAGATTCATCATCAAAGTGGTAGACAACAAAAGTAGCAAGAGGCCGTCGAGGCCTTTTATGGAATTTTTACAAAGTGACCGGAATGTGCATCCCATACCTTACCAGACAGCCGAAACTGTAACTCGAGCATTGGTGCATTGCTCGTCGTTCCATTCGTTTTACACTCTGATCAAGGACGCGACTTCGATGTAGGGGTCTTCCAAGCTGCATGCGTGTGGTTCGATCCTGATGATTTTCATACTTTATCACCCGGGTTCTAAGTAGCTCAAAAAACAAGTTTCAAGTTCATCCCAATAGCTCTAACAAGGGGAACTTCAGGTAGGCGAATCACCGATTTGGATGAATTTTGGATATTTTGTAGAATTCCCCGTAATTTGAAGCTGTGTGAAATATTTCGGCGCACTATTCTATATTTTTCTCAAAAATCGCGTTTAAAGTTATAGCTTCGGTGACTTATAGGTAAAACTCCGTGTGGTCTTCAAGCAGCACGGCGGTGTAAGGGGTAGAGTTCCTGCGTAAAAGTGAAGAAATCCTGTTTCCACCCGCCCGAAACCAGTTAGTTTTGTTTTTTTTTTTTTTTTTTTGCATTTGTAAGGTAGATCAAGTGTGTTCAAAAAATTGTACGTACGTGTCGCCACAATGTTGAATATTTAATTTATTTCGTCCGCTGTAATACCTTCGGTGTTCAAGGTTATTTCAAATTTTTGCCAAGCCCCCGCAAATTAGATTAAACAGATTTTCTCAAAGACTATAGACATTAAATTTTTTATGTGTACTCCCTTAGTACACGCGTAAATTAAGCTTCTTTGACAATTTTGCCACGCCCATCTTCGCCCCCAAAAATTAAATAAAACTGTTTTTCTCGAAAACTAAACAAAAGTAGAACCATTAAATTTGGTTTGCAGATTTGTTTAGTATTCGCTCAAATTATAATTATTTAACATATTTGCCACCCCTACTTCCACATTCATAGTTTTAGTTTTTAGAAAAAATCGATCGCCTGTCGCAATTTTTTTTTATTTAAATAGGACTGGAAACATGGAAAATATACGTATAAACGAATTTTAGGCGGTCCATAAGGGCGGTGTTGGCCGTGAGCTAGTGGCGGCGCTTAAGTGCTCGTGTGTTTTTGTGAGACTGGGCAAGATAGGCACGAATTTAATAAACATACATTTCGAGTTTGAAATCGAAAATATTTGTTATTTAATCGGATGACTGTTTTTCAATACATCTCATAAAATTTATTATGCGTCATATTTTTGCTTTTTGTACAGTTTAAAGCTGACCTCTGAACAGACAAAATGTGCATAAGCATAAAACAAAACAAAAAACAGTAAAACTTACGTCGATAAGCTGAAATTAATGCTTGAGCCCAAATTTTTGATCTTTGATGATAACTCAATGGCAAATATATCTCCGTTCTTGATTAAGAAATCTATTGACTTTGCTTGCAACGGTGAAGTGCTAATGGCCAAGAAAACACGCGACGAATACCTATTAATTAAAAAAAGGAATGGTATAAAAGCTCTAAAGTTGATTAAACTACAATTGCTGGGACCTTTCCCTGTTGTAGTTTATGAACATTCTAACATTCTGCAGACATTTGCAAAGGTGTCATTTACTCAAATGATCTCCGCGGCCTAGCCGAAGATGTCATCAAAGAAGAACTAAAAGCCCAAAACGTCGTTGAAGTGAAAAAAATAATGAGAAAAGTCAACAACGAACTGGAAGAAACTGGATTGATCATACTTACATTTGCCTCACACACAACACCAGAAAATATAAAAATAGGATACCTATGTATATACCTGCCCCACTCCGCTGCAACAAATGCTTCCGGTTTGGACATATCACCAAACACTGCCGCAACAAAAAGTGTTGCATTAATTGTTCCAAAGAATATCACACGGACCCTGACTCCAAAGAGCTGTGTACCTTCGAAAAATGCTGTGTAAACTGTAGGGAGGAAAATCTTCCCGAAACCAACCATTCATCAGTCTTTAGAAAATGCTCCATCTTTGTTAAACAACAAGAAATACAGGTCATAAAGACCCTCGAAAAAGTAAACTTCAAAAATGCTATTTCCATCTATAATTCAAGACGCCCACACAATGGATCTTTGTACTCCTGCGTAGCAAAAAACAACTCTAACATTGCCCAATCTTCAACAACATGCACTTCGTTAAGCAATACCAAAAATGGTAACATCACCGCGGTGCCACATCAGACAGCAACAACACGTAAGGTCGTACCCTACGATGACCTGACTCAGAGTAAAGAGCTACCCACCTCTTCAAAAAATTTACTAAACGTACAACCACAACAATCCGACACCACACTACCCACCATAAACCAAACTGTTAAAATCCTTCCTAAAAATATTTGAAATAGACTTAAGTCACAACTTAAAGCTCAAGGAATAACACAAACAAAACCAAACAATAACATAATCTTATTACAAGAACTTCTGTCAAATGAAAATAACAATAGCTGCTAGTCCTCAGATGAGCAAATGGAATGCTCCAATGCAGAATATGAACTCAAATAAAAATTAACTCGTCAAGAGCTTCATGACAAACAGAAAAATAACAGTTAAAGTAGGAAAGTTCTATTCAAAATCACTTCCACTCGAGAATGGTATTCCTCAAGGATCGCCACTCTCAGTGATCCTGTTCGTCATTGCGTATCAAAAACATACAGAAATCATTGATCCACATAAGGAAATAATCATAAGCGCATTATGATTAAATTAGACAAAACAAAAAAATAAAACAATAAAACTAGACTCCTTATTTAGCAATATAGCTATAGGTGTCTCTACTCCGGGGGGAAGTCTTGCGCCCGCGAAATGTAAACACATCTGCAACAAACATAATTGCTCATGTAATGTATCTACCGACAACTTTCAAATTCCGAATGTACATTTTTTAAAACTTTTAGGTGTTACATTCAACAAGAAACACAGGTGGAACACCCACATTGACGCACTTTCCGTTTCTGTCTAAACGCCTAGATATTATTAAATGTCTTTCAGCACCTAAATTCGGATGCAGTACACTCACATTAATATCTATCTTTCAATCGCTTTTAGTGTCCAAAATAGACCTTGCCAATATATCGAAAGGCAGCACCAAGCCATTTAAAAAAAGGGGGGAGCATTTAGAACCACGCCAACGGCAAACTTACTGTTTGAAGCAAACGTCGCACCCCTTGAAGTCAGAAAAGAATTACTTACATCTAATCTCTTTAACCTCATAACCAATCAATAACGTAATAAAAAAATACAAACCACCGAAAGTGGGGAAAAAACATTCGGCCTTGGACAGAGTCCTCTTATCAAACAAGTCTATTGAAATCAGCATGGGACCTTCAAAGAAACTGAAACAAGAAGCACCCCATGGGCACTTAAGTCGAATGCAATAAATAAATACACAATTTAGCAGCTTTAGCAAAAGCGCAACGACTCCAGAAGTATATAGACAGCAGTTCCATCAATACAAATCAGAACAGAACAATAAAACGTTTATATATACATATGGTTCGCAAATAAATGAATCGACAGGTTACGCTATAACTACTGATACTGACGTTTTAAAAATTGGCTTTCTTCCGACATACTCAACTGTGTTTTCTTCAGAATTAATGGCTATACACGAAGCCATATTACTCTTAAAAGCAGGAAAACCAAAATTTGTTATTTGTTCAGATTCTCTCTCCTCCCTCAATGCCATAAAAAATATTAGCAACAATTCCTATCACATTGTTGAGATACGAAATCTATTGATAAGACTATTTCCAAAATTCTCCCTTCTGTGGATCCCTAGCCATATTAACATAAAAGGAAATGAGTTTGCTGATAAAACAGCAAAGAATGCTAGGCATTTTCCCCATACTTATACACCAAACCACAAAAATGCAGATATAAAAAACCAAATAAAAAAGTTGTATCACAAAAACCAACAAGATGCTTTCACATTAATTTCAATTAATTCAGAAAAAAATAGTATACAAAATTATCTTACATACAAGGATAAAGTAATGATCTCTCGTAAAGATGAAATTAAATATATACGTCTCCGACTGGGACATACAAAATTTAACACATGCACACTACTTGGACAAAAACATCTCAAACTTATGCCCCTTCTGTAACACCAACAACTCTATTATTCTTGACCATCTCCTTACCTTTTGTCCCACATTCATCCAAATCAGAGCACAATATTTTCCCCATCATTCACCAATAGCCTTATTATCCAACCCATCTTCAGAAAACATTAAATTAATAATAAAATATCTTAAAGAATGTAACATTTTTCAAATTCGACACAGTCATTAACAGATATATTAAATTAAGAAATGTTTAATATGAAAACAATCACGTTAAAAGTAACGAAGTTATTTACAAAAGTCACTGTTTTCGACCGATCGTTCCTATGGGAGCTATATGATATAGTCATCCGATCTTGATCAAATTTGGCACAGTCGTTTATAAGCGTAATAAACTCTCTAATATTAAGTTAATAACATAGAAAATAACGAAGTTATTGAGAAAAGTAACTGTTCGTGACTTTGGGGTTTGTATGGGAGCTATATGACATAGTGGTCCTAAGTTATTTACAAAAGTCACTGTTTTCGACCGATCGTTCCTATGGGAGCTATATGATATAGTCATCCGATCTTGATCAAATTTGGCACAGTAGTTTATAGGCGTAATAAACTCTCTAATATTAAGTTTCAAGATTGCTTTTTTCAAAAATTATAAAACATATCATTTTATTGTTTTAATTGTATCTACACAATATGAGGAATTATGTTTAAATTTAAGGTTAGGTCGAAACGGGGCTTACAACGCTGGATGAATTTTGTTTCCTCTGAACAAAAAAAAAAAAATAGTTAAAAAATGTCTTCGCAAATTTTGATAGTAAATGCACTGTCTAGACACTATTTTTTGTTGCATAAAAAAAATGGCAGTGTGTATTGGGAGCAAAATCGTGTATAAATTGTGACCATAAATCGTCTGAAAAAAAATGAATACGTTTCAATTTAGATGTTGTCAGGGTGTAAAATTATAAGCTGCAACAGGCACTACAGGATGCTTAAAATTTTGTATATTAACCCAGTATTTTTGCAAATAAAAAACCAATTTTTCCTTTTAACATCTGTTAAAATAATAACTTTTTCTTTGCAGGATGCTGGGAAACCCATATTCAGCCCATTAGTATCCGAAATCGCAAAAGTTAGAGAACACTTACAAAATTCTTTGGAAAAGGTAATTATGAGTAGTTCATATTTTCATATATAAAAGTGCTTCCATAGTTGAAACTTTCAACTTTGCGAGTAAATAAAATACAAAGTATAGTTTTGCACTTTTGCTAAACATGTAAAATATATTACAAAATCAAAATTTGGCCACTGATGCTTATTACCTACATAACTTTTTATACGGTGAAAAATCATAAGAATTTTTATGATTAGTTAATAAGTATACATATGTGTATAACTGGACCGTTAACTGATAAGAAATTTTGCGATAAATAAAACAACAAGTGCGCTCGCTTTCAGAGATAACTTTTGACTATATTCTTCATATTGTTCATTTTATTAACGAGGCGGAGCGGGCGAATTCGCTTCATGCGACTCCCACGTTTCGGCTCGCCCCTAAGTCCAAAACAAACATTAAATGACGACACGAACAATGCACTAGCGCTCATCTGCGCTACACCGGCCATTTTGGAGGGATATAAGGCCATCAAAAAATCGGCAAGGGTGCCAATTTGTGGATCGCTCTATTGTAGATCGACCCTTCCGACGTTTTAACGTCAATGACTCTGATTGCGCCGTCTGGCGCGACTCTTGTATGGAGGCCTTCCTCGAATTCTCAATGTTTTGTGAACTGGACCACAAAAATCTACGACGCAAATGCTAAACGGACGGACTCCTCTAACTCTGTCTGTCGGCAAATTTTCCATTATTTGCGTTGAAAGACGTGGCTTGTATTTATAACAGAGAACACAAGACCTCACTGTCTGACGGCAGACTTCTAAAGCGATCACAACCCATAGCTGTTCACGCAGGGTGCTCACTAAAGCTCATGGGCCAACATGACAATTCGATAAATGGAGATGACGGACATAGCTTCGAACAAATTGCTAGCGTTTTGAGAAAATGAGCGAAAATTTCGCATCGTATGCAATAGGAGCGTTTACAAGTCGCCCCCCAACTCTCAACAACGAAAATAAGCACCACGAACCAGTGTACTCGTGTTGAAAGGGAGTCAAACCTTGAAGTTTTTGACCCACTTTGGCGCTCTTACGAACCCTTTGAATATCTTCTCGAAATTTTTTATTTTGCAATATTTCAATAATTTTATGAAATGCCTCTTTTCGATCTGATGGTGATGGAATCACATCATCAAACGTGGTCGATCGTTTTTACATCTACGTATGAAACGGAACACAACAAAACATCCTTATCAATTTAGCATGTGACGAATAGGACGGATGATATCAACTAGAGCGTTCTCGTTAACTCTAAGAGTGAGCATGACAGCTGATTTTTATACCCTTGCAAAGGGTATTATAAAATTGGTCAGATGTTTGTAACGCACAGAAGGGCTATCGCGATAAATTTTTTTGGGGGATTTTTATTACCCGGGTGAGATAAAGTTTGAAAATTGTCAGGATCGGAACACTTTTTCATATAGCTCTAGAAGAAACATTTTCATAAAATTTTGAGTATCCCCATGAAATTTACTACTATGATAGTATTGGATATAAAATCTCAGATTCCAGATTCATTTGAAACTGAGCGGATAAATAGAACACAAGTTACAGTCAATATAAATCGGTTCAAACGCTGCCGGCAGCGTTGCTTGCTACTATGTCATCATCAAATCAACAAAGCATATGCATACACACACAGACGCAACGCTGTATGAACTGTATGTGTATGCGTGCCGTGCTTTGCTTAGGGAATGATGGAAGAAGAAAAAATTGTGTTAAAAAGAGAAATAATGTTTTGTTTGTGTATTGATGAATTGAGTTGCAGGACTGCAAGGGTATGTAAACTTCGGCATAGCCGATGTTAGCTTCTTTGATATTTTTATATATATGTACGTGTATGAATGTTTATGTATCACCAACAAAAAAAAATATAAAAAGAATAACGAGTCACTTTAGTATTCGATTTGCACTGTTTTCATTTTCACTGTCACTTAACTAGTCCCTGCTCGGGCGCCAATAATAAGAGTTTTTATGATTAGTTAATAAGTATACATATGTGTATAACTGGACCGTTAACTAATGTGAAATTTTGCGATAAATAAAACAACAAGGGCGCTCGCTTTCAGAGATAACTTTCTTATTCTTATTCTTCTATTCTTCATATTGTTCTTTTTACTAACGAGGTGGGGCGGGCGAATCCGCTTCATGCGACTCTAATCTAATCTATCTAACTAAAAAGCAGTATACCTACCAACAAAAAAGCAGTATACCTACCAACAAAAAAGCAGTAAAGGGCTCCAGGTTGTGGTAAAGGGGATTGCGCCATCGGTCCCAACTCAAGAAATAGCAGACGCATTGGCCGAAAAAAAACTTTGCGGTTAAGTCTGTTGTCAACATCATCAACAGGAACAAAGTCGCACAGCCGCTCTTTAAAATCGAGCTCCAACCAGATGCAAAGCGGTCGAAGCCAAATAAAGTGCACCCAATCTACAACCTTCTATTCTATATTCTATAGCTTCTATTGCACAGAAGAATCACCGTAGAGGAGCCCCATAAGAGATACCAACCACCGCAGTGCAAAAACTGCCAGAAATACAACCACACCTCCAACAATTGCAACTTTAGGTCAGTGTGTGTTGGCTGTGGCGAACATCATAAAGATGGCATTTGCACCAAGAACAGAAATAACGTCGCACTAAGACAATACAGTAACTGTGGAGGGAACCACACGGCCAATTACAGAGGATGTCCTGTCTTCAAGGATGTTAAAGCACACCTAAAAGGGCGCAAACCCCCACCTGGACCAAAGGTCATCTACATACAACGCATCCAACACTACACCGGGGGTATTATTCGCCAAGGCTGTTAGATCATCTAACATGCATGTTACAACCAGCCCCAGTGTATCTTTCGCTAGCGTGCTCCGAACTGGACAGACGGAGCCCGCGAAAGAGACCCCGTCGCTTCACCATCTGCAGAATCCGCCACCTAGCGCACCAGAACTTGGCCAGCAAAGTCCAAGTGGTTTAGAGGCCCTATTGATCTCACTTAATTAAAATTTTCAATAGACGTAGTCGTACAACCCTCAGTACGAACAAGTGGCCCCCGGGCCTGTTACGAATGACCCTAAGTAAAGTTAATGTTACAACCTCTACTCACTCCGACCTAAGTGCATAGGCGTATTACATATATAAACATAAATTAAACTAAAGAAATAGAAAATATTAAATGTAATAAGATAATAGGTTACATATAAAAAGAAAACAGGATAGGAAAGGAAAAAAGATGATTACAACTAATTACGAGCGAGGAAGGACAAGATCGCATTTTTTATACCCGGAAGCGATGCACAGTGGGGCCTTCTGGCATTTAGCATTGCAAAAATCATAGCGTTTAAACCAATAAATCGATTTCAAAAATTTAAAAAGCATATGATAAAGAATACCTTAAGCTTCAAAATGAATGTTTGTCAAAAGTGCTGGGTGTTCGTGGTGCTGTAATATTCAAGGTCAAAGTCAGAAAATATTTCCAAGTATGTTTTTCCTTTAAAAATGGATCGAAACCCGATTTTTTTCAATCACAAATGGAATTTTTCATTGTTTTAGACGACTATGTAACATTTTTTAATGTTTTAATTTGATTTTTTAACATAATTACAAAAAGAAAAAAAAATTTTTTTGTAATTTTTTTTTTAGGTTAATTTTGAAAATTTGCTATTGATTTCTGATTTTCTTCAAAATAATTTTCAATATTTACATCAGTATCTAATAAACTCAACATTTCGGGACTATAGTTGCTATTTTCCAAATCCTTTCGTGATCGCACGTGTCTCAGTGATGCAATAAGTGGGTCCGAAGAGGCTGCTAGCATGTTAAAAGGTCTTCATTTTGTCTAACACGATAAGTTTTTAATGTATTAGTGTATCTGAACCTTTTGTAGTCCTTGTTTTTACATTCCTGTGCTTCTTCGGATAGCTCTCCAAGTGGTAAACACTGATATTCTATTAAATCCTTTCCGTGAGCCAAAATCCTATGTACCGTTGGGGTAAGTTTTTTTTTGCGGATACAATTCAGTCAAAAGATGAGCAGTCTTTGAAGTATATTCGGCAAATTTTTCACCATTTACCATTTCCTTGCAATTTATAACATTTAAGATAACAGCCAACCGTTTAATGATCTCTTGACTAACCCCTGTTATAAAAGATGTCACTTCATCATTTTCAAAAAATCTCCTTGAAAGATTTCCATCATTCGTGTTTCGGTATTACCCTTTTTGTATTAATTAGGTAAACAACTTAATATTTACATCCAATTAGGTAAACGGAAATAAAAACGACCAACCCACAAATAGGACAAACTTTTCATCAACTTAAATAACAAGTCTTGTCAATAATAAGTCTTGTCATTTTTTCCAAAGCAGGTAATTAGCAATTTATCATTGTAGAAAGGCATATATGTAAACAGGTAGTATTTGCAAAACAGCATTACGCAATGTTATCATTTAAATACAAAGAAGCTACAGGCCAATACGCATGCGCTCTTCTTCTTCCTTAAACCTGCAGCGCATTTTTTAGGCGAGGTTGCCTTAGTTTTATGGCTTACGCATCGCTGTCGCAGGTCTCCGCATATTGGGACTATATACATCTGATAGGTAAATATTTCACCTACCTAGTGTATGTAGTCCGGTATTGATACTCGTTGAGTCTTGCTAGTTTTATTCCATCAAAGTTCAAAAAATGCCAATATTTAGTACATTTTTTAAACGCTTCTAGTTCAATAACTATTTAAGTAATTATTAAAATTTATGAAACATGCTATTAATAAAGAACATACTTTTCAGATAAAACCAAAAAATCCAAGATCGATTGTTGAAATCGCCCAATATTCAGTTTTAAAGTTGCGATTTTTTTTAAAAATTATCATTTTTTCCTTTTCACTAAAAATGTCTCAACTTTGGGCGCCTCTAGCACCCATAAATCTCAACCGATTTAAAAAATTTTTCGGATTCATAATCTCTGAAGTATTTCCTATCGATTGCATATATAATTTTTGCCAAACGCGATCATGAAAAAACGTATTTTTGCAACGCTATCCGAGCAGAGGCCCAACTGTGCGATGTTTCGGAACCGATAACGTGCCAAAGTCTGTTGTAGTCACTACATAGTATACGAAAAGGTTCATGCAGAGAAAGTTAGTTGTGCAGGTGGGAAGTATAAGCGGTGTGAAATTGCGGGTCCTTCTAGAACAGAAACGTTAATTTGACTCAACAGCTCGGAAGAGTCAATCTCACCATTCAAAAATTTGTAAAGAAAAGTTACACCAAGCATAGTTCTACGGTTAGTTAAAGAAGGAAGGTTAATTAACTGAAGTCAAATAGAATAAGATGGAAGTTGTACAATTGGATCCCAGCGCAAATTACGAAAGGCAAAGAGTAAAAAGTGTTTTTGTACAGATTCTAATTTGTTTTGATAAAACTTATATTGAGGAGATCAAAGGAATAAAGAAGTAAAAAGTGAAGTTGATAGTATTTGGATCCTTGAACTCTTTCGAACAGCGCTTTATAAAGCCAAGAACACTCTTAGCCCTACTAACAGTAGTCGATGTACATATGCTGATTAAAACTTGGTTTTTGGTCTATTAAAATCCCCAAATCTTTTACAACCAAGGAAGTATTATTAATTCTTAATATTAATTCCAATTAAAATCGTTAATTGGGGAGAACGTCGATAAAAAGACATAACTTTGCACTTAAAACAGTTTAGAGAAAACAAGTTAGCCCTACACCACCCCTGAAAAACATTCAGGTCAGCTTGCGAGGTATGACATGAGAAAGAGTCTACGAGAGAGTCTAAGGTGACTCTAGGGGTACACAGTCATTAAAGATTGAGCCAACAGTGGTATAAAATAAAGAAATTGCGGAATTTATATCCATACAAGTGTATAAATTGGATGATAACTAACCTCTGGTAATACCATTGGACTAGTTCTGGCTACTTCACAAAACTTGGATAAGAAGTAAAATTCAGCTGGCCCAACGAAAGCTCAAACAGATTATCAATAAAATCGTGACACCCAGAGGGCAGCAACGTTTTGCTACCATTAAGTGATGACCAAGTCATAGTGGGCAGGTTAAAGTCCCCAAGGACAATTAATAACAAAAATGGAAAAACGACTAAAAGATACTGTAACGCATATAAATTCGATACTACTTGAGACAGGTAATGTTATCAGACTCGATGACATGGCGGAATCTACAGTAATAAGAACTCCACGACTGTGGCGTCAAAAACTTCAGGTTTTAACCAAGTCTCAGTAAAGACAATTAGATCAAAATCAAAGGACAAAGGACTATCTACAAAGAGTTTAGTAAATCTAGTATTAAGGCCTCTGACATTCTGATAGCCGACAGAGAAGGAAGTTGTTAGTTTTTTGACAGAGTAGAAGAAGGAATAGATAAAGAAGGAGTGGGAATAGATAAAGAAGAAAGAGGAATAGATGTTGAAGGAATCCTTGTTTGGCCCCGTGTCTTCCTTTTTCTGGATGTAAATTCCTTCACAATTAAGTTTTTCGGCCAGAAGCTAGAACTGCAGATACAGTCAAAGAACTCAAATGGAACACTGATTTGAAAAGATGAAATTTCTCTAGAACAGAGGTAGGCACCCATAGCCCGTGCGGGCACTTTTCTTCGGCATATGATCGTTTTACCATCTGTGTGCATGCCGTATTCAACACGAAGTGCACTTGAGAGCGTAAAAACAGAATTAGTCTGTTGCAGCATTTCGACGCGAGCGCATCTATATCGCGTTGTTGGATAAATGCACATGAAACCATTAATTTGGGGGTTGTTTTCTTATTTTTTATTTTCTTGCAGCAGATCATCGATTGTGCTGGTTTGAGCGATATTTTACCCACTTTTCATTTTTCGCAGTGTAAAGCACACACATACACTGACAGTTTGAGCTGGCTCTCTTTGGGCCTACCCCTGCTCTAGAATATGAAAATTTCAACTTTTCTATGGATATATTGGAGACATTCAGTTTAGCACGAATGTGGGCCATGACATCATCCGATGTAGCATCAGGGAGAAGTCTCGAAACAAAAATGTGTTTTTTAGGTGGCACTCCCACCAATGGTTTCAGCATTGCAGGTATTGCATCAGCTACCGCATTAATTGTAGCATCAGTTGCAACAAGTGGCACTCCGGTACTACTATCACTAGAATCTCTATCGGCAATATCCATTGGTGTAGACTACAGACATCGTCTGTGGAATTGGAGTTTGCATTGGTTGAGAAGGGGTCGGAACCGATAAACGCAAGGACAAATCAGAAGTCTGTTCTCCCGCCTTCTTACGCTTTCGAGACTCAGTCAGTAGCGTTAAACTACTAAACTGAGACTCGACAGCTTTAAACTCTTGAGAGAGTTTAAGAAAACTGGCGTACAGACTCATCAGGTTATACTTTGCTTGCCGCATGAAAAGTTCCATTTCATCCTCCACGATTCGGCATGACTCACATCCCCAATTGAGACCCTTTTTTTGATCTAAATGATCCTTTACTCTGCATGTAAAAACGGCGCACTTAACATGCACTGTAGTTTTACACAACCAACAGTACATAAAACTATTCAAGGGTGGGGAGGGCTGCAAACAATTTTTAATTGAACAGACAGGCATTATGTTATAAGTTGAATTAGTAACCAAACAAATAAAAATGAGAAATGTTTTGGTATTAAAATATATAACTCACTCTGAGGTCCAGAAATAATAAGAAAGAGAGATATTGAAGGTGCACAAGGGTTAAAAGAGAAAGGGAGCACTGACTTAGTGATATAGAGTCCAAATTACAGGCACATAACAGACTGCAGTATGAGCGCAAATAACGGCTGAAAGAAAAAGAAAAAAATGAAATATAGGTGGGAGAGAAAGGAAGAAAAGAAACCAACAAAGGTTATAAACAGAATTAAAATTGTTAAAAATTATTAACACAAACACACAAAAACGCAAACGAGTGATACGGTGCAAGTTAGATTAAATAATATAATATAATTTTCGATCGCGATGCCGATAAAACAAAATAAAAAAATTGTAAAATCAGTTAAAAACGCGGGAGCTTAAAAATAACACGACCGTCTTTCTCGAGAGCGTTGATGACCACTTTTATGACGTTCATACAAAGCTGCATGCAGGAACTGATGCGGAATCAAAACCTGCTTATCCAGAAGCTTATCGATGATAAAAAATGTCTTCCCTACGTCTATGTCGTTGGAATACTAACGGCATCTCCAAGCACAAAAACGAACTGCAACAATTCTTAGACTCATGTGAAATCGACGTTTTGCTGATTTCGGAAACACATTTAACATCAAAAAATAATTTTCAAATACCAAAATATACCTTCTAAGCAACAAACCATCCAGACAGAAAAGCTCATGGCTGGACTGGTATCCTAATCAAAAACCGTATAAAACACTCGTTCCTCAACAGATTTGAAACACAGCACCTACAAGCAACTGCTAGAACCGTCCAAACCAAGACCTCAAATACTTGATCGCCCATATAGGCTTACAAACAACAAAACAAATTGGCTTAAATTTAAAATGTACATGAGTGCCCTCATTGACCCTTCGCCGAAACTGGATGCTGCAGAGGACATTGACATGTGCGTCTCTGCACTTGAGTCGATGATAAGAGCCGCAGCAAGAGTGTCATGCCCCTACTTACACTAAACCTGTTGACGTCTAAGAAGAGAATGGCAGATTACTCGATAACCAGCAGCAAATCTTCGCCCAAGGCATGCCAATCGCAACCTCTCCAAGGCGTTAAGACAAGAGGAAAGCTGGCTCAAAGGAAATACATAGAAAAGCTCAGTCCAACCAGCACTAAACATCCTCTGTGGAAAGCCCACCCAACTTTAAGCGCTCCTACAGAGACAGTTTCACCGAAGGCGTCCAGCCGGTGGATGGGCCCGCAGTGACGAAGAGATGGCATCCGTATTTGCCACACATCTTAAAATGGTTTTCCAGCCAAATCCCATATCAAACTTATTTGTACTTCCCCCTTCGAGCACATTAACGGATAGTGAGTACTCGGAACTCCAACCGGATGAGATCACTGCAGTTATTAAAAACCACATAAAGCCGAACAAAGCCCCTGGCCATGACCTAATCACACCGAAAATGATTCTAGGAAAGGTCCACTATCATCATGATTCCTAAAGTGGGAAAGAAAAAAACCCAGCCATCATCCTGTAGGCAAACTATTTGGCCTGCCATGTCTTTCGAAGCTTTTTGAAAAGGCCCTGCAGATCCGACTAAACTCATTTCTGGCATCGGAGAACACAATCCCTTCACACCAGTTCGGCTTCCGCGAAAAACACAAGTC
Source organism: Drosophila tropicalis (assembly GCF_018151085.1). Classification (NCBI taxonomy): domain Eukaryota; kingdom Metazoa; phylum Arthropoda; class Insecta; order Diptera; family Drosophilidae; genus Drosophila; species Drosophila tropicalis. Next base: position 147,889 of record NW_027173057.1, on the reverse strand, counting down.
AACGCGTGAACAAGTCAATCGCATACCATCCGAAATACGAACAGCACTCGAACTAAAAGAATACTGTGCGGCTGTATTTCTCGCCGTTGGCCAGGCTTTCGATAGAGTTTGGCTGAAGGGTCTGATGTTCAAAAACCGGCAAAAACTCCCACAGTACACCCACAAACTCATGGAATCTTACGCTGTAAGATGTAATGGCTCCGTCTCGGCTGACTTTGAAATCAAAGCACGGCAGTGTACTCGGCTGCTCTACCTGCTGTACACTGCAGATTTACCAACGAGTTTAGGACTTACAACGTCTACTTTTGCCGATGACACGGCAATCCTCAGCAGATCCAAATGCCCAATAATCCAAATGCAAAATTAGAGGAACACCTCAAGGTGGTAGAGGAATGGCTAGCAACCTGGCGTATCCGGGTCAACGAGCAGAAATGCAAACATGTCACATTTACGCTTAACAGAAGAAACTGTCCAGCTCTAATGCTAAACAACGTACCAATTCCTCAAGCCGTGGATGTCACTTACCTTGGCATCCACATAGACAGAAGACTAACTTGGCGCAAGCTCATCGAAGCAAAAAAGTCACAGCTTAAACTGAAAGCGAGTAGCTTACATTGGATCATCAAGGCTCGGTCCCCTCTACGTCTGGAGTATAAAGTCCTCCTATACAACTCCGTACTGAAACCCATCTGGACTTACGGTGCCCTACTATGGGGTTATGCAAGTACCAGCAATGTCGACTTCATACAAAGAGCGCAATCGAAGATTTTAAGATCAATGACGGGGGCACCGTGGTACGTACGGAACGACAACATTTAAAATGACCACTATTAATTGGTACGGCAAGTTTTTTTTCAAAGTTCGAATTTCAATTGGTTCTTTTTATACTTTTTGGAAAGGTTATTTTATTATATTTCATTTGGTCAAAATACTAATTTGTTTCATATCAGAAAAACTTAAAAAGTTTATTTAAATGAAATCATGTCAAAAACACTAAAAAATAGTGTGACCGTTATTAATTGGTACGGCAACTTTATTAAAAAAAAAAAACTCGAGAAGAAGCGAAAATATAGAAAGACACTGCAAGAATAACGGTGCATAGAATGTAACGATAAAAGAAAACAAAAACATGTAACTTTTACTTGTCGTTTTAATCCAATTTAACCTAATTTCGTCAAAGATGGTTCGAGTCAAGCCGGTGTGTGAGCAAATTCGGAGTTTGTTCATTGAAAAAGTTAAAATTGGAAACAGCTATGGCGAAATATCGAAGAATCTTAATCTTGCTTAATCAACGGTGCAGAATATACAGCCAACAGAGGTCGTGTCTCAAAGATTACTCCACGCGACTTAATAGCTTTTGAGACTCTTATAAGGCAAAATAGGCAAGGCAATGCTAGAGATATGTCCTCAAAGTGGTCTAAAATGATTGGAAAATCCGTAAAACGCGAATGGACTCGTATACAAATGAAAATAAGGGGATATGGCTTCTACAAGGTATGATTTACATCAGTTCCATGTTGTATAGCACATGTTATATTCGCATATTGAAACTTTTAGGCTAAAAAGAAACCTTTGCTAACATCTTTGCAAAGAAAAAGCGGTTGCTATGGGCTAAACACAGTCGGAACTGGGTGCAGAGGCAGTGGACAGTAGGAACTGGATGCAGAGGCAGTGAAACTGCATTATTTTTAGCGATGAATCGAGAAGTGTGGAACACAGAGTCATACGCAATAGTAAGAAATCGTATCACAAAGATTGCTTACAACGCACGGTAAAGTTTCCCACGAGAACAATGGTGTGGGGATGTATGTCTGGAAATGGTGTAGGAGAGCTCCACTTTATAGATGGCACTGTGAATGCAGAAAAATACAAAGATATTTTGCAAAAGTTCCTCATTCCATCAATACCGAAGCTTTCTGACTGTGGGGAATATACGTTCCAAAAAGATGGTGCAGCTCCTCATACCACAAAATCCACCAAAAATTGGCTTCAGGTGAATGGCAATAATTTGTTAGACTGGCCATCATCAAGCCCAGACCTGAGCCCAATAGAAAATATTTGGGGTTTGATGAAAAAAAAGTTGCGAAATGACCCTCAGTGCACCCTGCCTGGATCAAAGTCAAAAATTCAAGAAGTTTGGGATTCAATAACTCCAGAAGATTGTAAAAACCTAGTTAATACTGTAAGAGATCGAATTAGGGCAGTCATTTTAAATAAAGAAGATGTTACACAGTTTTAATAACAAACAAAGTTGGCGTACCAAACAATAATGGTCACACTATCTTTGGTGTTTTTTACATGGTTTCATTTAAAAAAACTTTTTAAGTTTTTCTGATATGAAACAAATTAGGATTTTGATACCAAATAAAAAATAATAAAATAACCTTTCCAAAAAGTGTAAACTTGTATGTTGAATTAGCAATTGAAGATAAATAGAACCAATTGAAATTCGAACTTTGAAAATAAAAACTTGCCGTAACAATCAATAACAATAGAACTAGTCTTAAAAGAAACGACAGACCAACCCAATAATACGTGATTAGGGCCGCCTGCAGTATCCCCAGAATTTAGCTTAAGTACTAGACTAAGAAAAATATCTCAAACTTGTTGTTAGGCTCTGATTTAAGTGTAGATTCAACAAATATTTTACGCGTAAAAAAAAAAAAAAAAATTACCACTGTGATAGCGTTTTGCATTACACACTCAACTACACAAAGATCCGCAACAGTTGTACGTCGGAGAAGGCCGCCCTGATAATTGTTCAACACATCAATATTTGGCGTTACAATATTTTTTGGATCATTCTGGTTTTGATTTATTGCTACACTTCCTGCACGAACAGTACCAAGTTTGAATCGAACGATGCATTTTAATTGTGGTATATGACATTCCTAATCATTAGCCAGCCACGCACAATGGGGCCTTTTGGCATTTTACATTGCAAAAATAGCTTCTAAACCAAAAAAGCGATTTGAAAAATTTAAAAAGCATATGATAAAGAACACCTTAAGCTTTAAAATGTTTGTCATGAGTGCTGGGTGTTCGTGGTACTGTAATATTCAAGGTCAAAGTCGGAAAATAGTTCCAAGCATGTTTTTCCTTTCAAAATGGATCGAAACCCGGTTGTTTTCAATCACAAATAGAATTTTTCATTGTTCTAAAGGACTATGTAACATTTTTTAATGTTTTAATTTGATTTTTTAACATAATTATGACAAAAAACAATTTTTTTTTTAAAATTTTTTTTTTAGGTTAATTTTGAAAATTTGCTATTGATGGCTGATTTTCTTCAAAATAATTTTCAATATTTACATCAATATTTAATAAACTCAACATTTCGAGACTATAGTTGCTATTTTCCAAATACTTTCGTGATCGCACGTGTCTCAGTGACGCAATAAGTGGGTCCGAAGAGGCTGCTAGCATGTTAAAAAGGTCTTCATTTTGTCTAACACGAGAAGTTTTTAATGTATGTATTAGTATATCTGAACCTTTTGTAGTCCTTGTTTTTACATTCCTGTGCTTCTTCGGATAACTCTCCAATTGGTAAACACTGAAATTCTATTAAATCCTTTCCGTGAGCCAAAATCCGATGTACCGTTGGGGTAAGTTTTTTTTGCGGATACAATTAAGTCAAAAGTTGAGCAGTCCTTGAAGTATATTCGAAAATTTTTTCACCATTTACCATTTCCTTGCAATTTATAACATTCAAGATAACAACCAACTTTTTAATGATCTCTTGACTAACACCTGTTATAAAAGATGTCATTTCATCATTTTCAAAAAATCTCCTTGATGAGATGCCCATCTCCTTCATCAATCCCATTTCAAAATCACTTAAGTTTTCACATTTTGCACAAACAAATAAAACTGTCTTGAATTATATTGACAAATACTATTCAGTCCGTATTTAAGGTGTTTGCAGTTATGAAGTTAAAAATAAACTGTTGCAAACGAGAGGAACAATTAGCTCTTAATGTTATATTTTTTGAATTAACTAGGTAGAACGAAAAATCGGTATTACTCTTTTTCTTATCTGTCAAAAAGTCTGATATTTGCGAACGGCCTACAATCTTAGCACAGCAAATAACGAAGTTATTGATGAAAGTCACTGTTTACCACCAATCGTTCCTATGGGAGCTATATGATATAGTCACCCGATCTTGATTAAATTTTTAATTAATAGCTATGTTTTGCTGTTGTTTATAACAATTGCTAAAAGTAACTAACGTCACTGTTCGTGACTTTGCAGTTTGTATGAAAGCTAGTGGTCCGATCCGGTCTAGGAGGAGATTGCGTTGATCTAGACGGACGGACTGACGGACATGTCCATTTGAACTCGTCTCATCGTGCTAATCAAAAATATATATAATAGTGGACAAAAGTATTTTGTAAAATCGTTTTTTTCTGGAAACTGAGAGAAGTAACGGTATCCTTTAAATTTTTAAAAGAGAGATGGTATCAAAGCTTATAATCTTATCGTCTGCCGGACAACCAACCAACCCGGCTGCGCCGGTTTCTCTAGTCTGCATCTTTGGGACGACTGTCCACTTAGTCAGAATGAGATACAGGCTCTGTTGGGTCATTGGCGAGGAGTAGAGGAGTGGTTTAGTGCAAAGAGCCTGCGTGAAGACTCTCTGAGTCCACCAGCAGGCAGTGCGGTGTAACCAAAAAAATCGAAGCTGCAACAAGTTAGGGGCAAGAGCGAGGTGTCAGAAATGGGAGCATTACTGGAGGAAATAGCCGAACGCATGAAGCCAAAAAGGGAGGGAGGCAATACGAATGCTCTCAGAGGCAAAGTAGAGAGACTGAAAGAATTGCAGCAAGCATTGAGCATCATTCTGTGCAACGACTTTGAATCAGTAGTGGCATGCCCCAATTGCACAAAAGTGTCCCTCGACACCAGAGGGCAACAAACGGAGAAGCCGCAACAGCCCAGGATGCTCCGCCAGAGAGCCAAGGACAGCGAGACCAGCGAAACAGACGCCGACAAAGAAACGCCCACCTGCTATTTTGGTGCAAGGAAGAGGAAATCTGCCCTTCAGCGAAATGCTAAAACTGTTGCCAGGACGAAATACTGATCGCAGTGGGTGAGAGCGTTAGCACCGTTAGACGCGCAGCGAAGGGAGACTTGTTGCTGGAACTGGACCCAGCTGGGGCCGATTTAGGCACGACATTGTTCTAGCCCTGGCCGGCAAGGTGGAGGCCCAAGCCCTGACAAATAAGGTGATAGTGGACATTCTGGACCTGGATGGGGAAGCCTCTAAAGCGGAGATTACTCAGGCTCTTTCAAAGCAGCTGAGTTTGAAGGTGGCGGAAGAGGACGTCAAAAGCCTTCGTCCGGCCCATGGCGGGTACCAAAGGGCTACGCTTCGCGTCCCTGCAGGTGTGGCCGATGCTGTCCTGAAAGCTGGCAACCTCAAGATTGGGTATTCTGTGTGCCGCACTCACCTGAACACGGCGACTGTCAGGTGCTACAGATGTCTTGGTTTTGGCCACGTCGCCGCCGCATGTTTGAATCCTGTGGACAGGACAAATTGGTGCCTAAGGTGTGGAGGAAAGGACCATACGGTGAAGGAATGCAGATACGGCTTAATTGTTGCTTACGCAAGGCCCAACGTATAGTCAATAGAGCGCATGGGGCTGGCAGCCAGCGTTGCCCATCGGCATCCAAGAGCGGACCAAACGTGCTGCATTCTCGAAAGCAACATGATTAGATCCCTACATATAAGTTTTAACCACTGTGTGGCAGCCCAGGAGCTGCTTAAGCTTACTCTAGTGGAACAGAAGTGCGATGTGGCCCTTGTTAGCAAACCATATAGGTTAAAACCCAGCGTTAAAAATGCGCGCAGCGGAACAGACAAGGACGCCATCATCGTGTGCAGCACTCTCGTCTAACCCCTGACAAAACTGCGGGCTACGAGACATTTTACACGTGGATGCATAGGCAAGATTTGTGTGTACATTTGCTACTTCCCTCTGAGTCTCTTATTCGATGAATTCTGGGAGACCGTCGACGAGCTGGCAGCTGACGCTCGGTTGCACACTTTCTGCCTTATCGCCGGGGATTTCAACGCCTGGGCAGTGGATTGTGGCAGCACTTTCACAAACACCAAGGGACGAGCGGTTTTGGAGACGTTTGCACAACTGGACATAACCCTGCTAAACAGCGGCGGTAGAAATACATTCTGCACCGCCAGCGACCACGAGGCCATCCTGACCGTTCTCGGCTCCAGAGAAATCATGTTATTGCCTATCCCTCAAGAGAAGGCGTACAGAGCCAGCAGTATGAGAGAGTGCAATTTTAAAACCTCTCTAAACGAGGCAGTAATACAGGTGGACACTGCTGAAAACATGGCGAACTGCTTGGCTAGTGCAGTTCTTTAGGCGTGCGATGCTAGCAGGAGCAAACGGAGGATCTACACAGGGCCACACCGCGGTGGCATGCGTTGCAACGCATAGAAGGAAGCATTTCCGACCATATAAAGTATTTATATTCTTGATCAGCATGACGAGGCGAGTTTACATAGCCATGTTCGTCCGTCCGTCGACTGGATCAACGCAAACTCCTCCTAGACTATTAGAGCTATAGAGTTAAAATTTTGTATGTATACTGCAGGGGTTGTATATCTCGGACTCAGCCGGATCGGACCACTATATCATATTGCTCCCATACAAACGCCAAAGTCACGATCAGTGACTTTTTTCAATAACTTCGTGGTTTTCTGGGGTATTGTCGTAAAACTTAAGATTAGTGAGCCTATTACAGTTTTTAACGACTGTGCCAAATTTGATAAAGATCGGGTGACTATATCATATAGCTCCCATAGGAACGATCAGTGGAAAACAGTGACTGTGATCAATATCTTCGTTATTTCCTATGATTGTAGGCCAATCTTTCGCAAACATAAGCCTTTTTAGATAAAAGGTAATGAAAGAGTTACCAAAAAAGTTGCAAGGGTATACAAACTTTGACGCGGTCGAAGTTAGCCTCGGCCCTCTGGTTTCTTGTTGCGCGCTCTCGAGGAAGTCTACTGCCACTTATTCTTAGCTGCCACACACCTCTTTCTGCATAACAGGTGTAATTTAATTTGAGTGGAGTTTGCCTATCTCGTCTTTACATAAATATATAATTTTATTGTCACGATGCAAGGAATTCTTTATATTCCTTTGGAAAATAAAACTGTTCGATTTTAGAAAACGTCTAGACTTGTTGTTAAATAGCAATGGCATCAGTCGTCGTCTTTTTTCACCTTATTCGTATTTTCTACGTAAATTCTATGCGAGGGAGTTAGAAAGGAAATGCTTTGCGCCTCTTTATAATAAAAAATTTTTTGCTTAGAAAAACACGTTTTTATACCATTACAGAGGGTATTATAAAATTGGTCAGATGTTTGTAACGCACAGAAGGAGACGTTTCCGACCCCATCAAGTATATATATTCTTGATCAGCATGAGAAGCTGAGTAGATATAGCTATGTCCGTCTGTCCGTAAGAGCTATCGGTCTGAAATTTTTGTGTGCTTTTTATTATCTGGAGCAGATAAAGTAAGAAAATTGTCAGGATCGGACTACCATATCATATATGTAGCTCTAGAAGAAACATTTTGAAAAAAAAATTCATAAAAATTGGAGTATCCCCATGAAATTTGCTAATATGATAGTATTGGATATAAAACATGAGATCCCAAAATTTCAATCCGCTCGGATAAATAGAACACAAGTTACAGTCAAAATAAATCGGTTCAATCGCTGCCGGCAGGGCTGGTTGCTGCCTACTACGTCATCATGAAATCAACAGAGCACATGCATACACACACAGACGCAACGCTACATGAACTGTATGTGTATGAAGTAGTATGAAGAGTAAAATTGTTTTGTTTGTACATATATTAATGAATTGAGTTGCAGAAAACAAATTTTGAACATGTAAAATTATTATTGTCAAGAACTGCAAGGGTATATAAACTTCGGCATAACCGAATTTACTACTTTGATATTTTAGTTGTTAAACAGTAATTTAACTTTTTTTATTTCAGATTGATGAAGTTGATTTAAACACTGGAGCTAAGACAGAACTTTTAACGCGTATATTATTTTTAGAAAATGATAATAAGATATTAAACTCTACTATCTCTGAATTAAGTCATTTATACAGGAAAGTGACTAAACGACTGGATGTGGTTGAACAAATAATTAAGCTTCCTAATGGAAAGGAAACTAGTAATAAAGATAACCAGTTCGATATATTTTTATCCGAAAGTGATGAGGAAATTTCTAAAAAGACGTGGATAAGAGAACAACGATTAGCTGAATATTCAGCAAAAAAATCAAGAAAACCAAATATGGGTGGACGAAACGAATCTTAAGGTCATGGAAAAAGAAATTAGAAAAATATTTTCAGACGGATTATTATAGGGGGCGTCAAAATTTGTATCAGTGGCATTTGGAATACAGAAACTAAGTATTTCCTGCGTTGTCGAAGATGAAACAGTTTCTATTGATTGGCTGACTGTTGATGTTGCTGCTTTTAATACAATTTAGGAAATTTTTGTTGAAAGATTTAAATGCTGCATCTATTATTTTTGATTATAAACGTTTTAGCATTGAATAAAATTTTGAAATAAAATCCTTAAAAAAAAGTTATTATTGAATATTATTTATTAGTCTTTTATTCTAAGTAAGTCTAAACAAGTATGACTCTCACTTATTTGTTTTTAGTCATACTGATATGTGTAAATTGCCATGCAATTTAATATGGACAAAAAGACAAAAGAAAAAAAGAGGGCGTCCAACGGTTAGACACTAAAGAAGTTGTTCACGCCACCGGGTGAACAGCAGAGAGTGAGGGCTAGGGTTTTTCCCAAAACCGAATTCGGTCATACTGAGGAGGGTGACGAAGGGTTCTCCTGTAAATCGCCATAATCAATCTAATCCGAGTTTTTCACCCGAACACCCGTTCCTTCTCTTCAGAATTTTCTATCTCGAAATTTGTAGACTTTTAACCCGAAACATTTCGTGTGTGTCGGCCACCTGTGCATTTAATAAAGCATAAGTTTTTTAACCGAAGTTATCGCGCGTTATTAATTCATCCCTCGCTCACCCAGAAGAAATTGGCACCAGCCAACCACTTGTAATTTATTGGGATCCTTCCGCCCCTCCACGAACATTGGTCCTTCGAGCCGGATATCCTTCCGCTATTCCAGCTTGCATCGGCGGAATTCCTGATAAGTACAACATTTCTTATTAAAAATCTCATTCACACTATATTCCATTACAAACTTATAAAAGTGTGAGGTTTCCCGCTCTTCCATAGCGACCTACACACTTTTGTATACTTGTATGTACATACCTGACCTGTTCCAAGGGTTACATGGTATTTCCCGATCATTTTTGTGTTTATGAAGTGCATTTTTTTTTCCATTCTTCGAAATTCGGATTGTCCAAAAGTCCAATTGCATAGCAATACATACATACATACATACATATGTATGTATATACACACATATGCATTCCTACATGTAAAAACAGTAGAGGTGCTTAATAATCGAGAATTTATAAAGTACCACTTACCTTTACTTAAAGTGTACAGCACACTCCACGGGCTGATCATTAGTCCATCGGCATAAATTATTTATGTCAATTAATTTTTACATCCATACATATGTATGTACATACATAGGTACATACACATGTAATAGTTTTGCCGCGTTAAGCACACATTTACACACATACATATGTCCACATACAATTTGAATTCACCCACACAAAATTAATTGCAGCCACTCCGATTGGCTTTCCGCAATTTAATAATTCGAAACCTACATAATTAAAGTAGGAAATCGTGATCCTCGTTAAACAATTTACAATTAATTAAACTCAGTAAACATAAACAACGGCAGAACAGCTGACTCTCGATCAGTGCTGACACTCAAGTCTCATCAGTGCTGACACTTGAGCCAAGCCGTGACTCGGTCACGACATCCATTTTTCCTTCGTGATTTTCTTATTGTGCAAACATATTTCAATCGACTGATTGAATTTAATTCGCAAAATGTTTTCTAAAGAAAAATAAGTACAACTTTATTTATATTAATATTTTGGTTTGTCTTGGTGCATTTTGATCTTTTCCTCAGGGATCCATGAAATTGATCTTGTCCGTTTAATGAAAACTAATTCCGAGTTTTTTTTTCCTTATTGAAAAGTTATCGGCACTCCCAATCCTACTGGTCTCAATTTTTCCATACTTTTAAATACTCTTATAAATTTAAACATTTTTCCACATTGTATAAATTTTAATATCCAAGTTATTATATATCCTTTTAATTATTCACACAACTGCGAGGAAAATTATAAATCCTTCTAATTTTATTTATGCTATCTATGCTTATTCATTGTGTTCATTAAAAAGAGGAGACATTTCTTCTTCTCACTCCTCCTCTATACTTAAATTATACAGTCCACTTACGGCTTCGTTTCGATCTCCTCGCTTGAGAGCTCTAATTCCACGAAGTTATTTGTTTCCATTCGATTCGTAATAGCTCAGAGAACACTCTACGATGTCTCTTTCCGACTTTGTTGCCGTGTGCGAGGCATTAACGGCGTTCGAGACTCGCGAGTCCCAGGCTTTAGCTGACGATGTGCCACTCGTCTCCGTTAAAATACACTTAGACCAGCTTAAGTCACTTTGGACAAAAGTCGAGGCAGAGTTTTCACGATGCTATAAAGCCTTGACGGCTCAAAAGAACGAAGATAGTCCGAAGCACATAGCTACAATTAAAGCTAAACATGAATATTGTTATATGGTATATGTGCGAGGCGGGACTTTGTTTGGAGAGCGAATCGAGCAGTTGTCCGCGAAAATAGCTTCCCCACCAGTCAGGCTCTCCGTCGATTCCACCCACCAAAGCCACACAGTTCCCCCGTGCGAAGTCGAAATCTTCAACGGAGACAGCCTGGCTTGGCCTACATTCCGTGATTTGTTTACCGCGATTTTTATCCATAATCCAAGCCTAACACAAGTGGAGAAACTTTATCACTTAAGTTGCAAAACTCGCGGTGAAGCCAGAGCCATTGTTTCTAGGTCACCCTTGACCAATGAAGGGTTCCAGTCCGCGTGGGATAACCTCACTGCGCGATACGAAAATAATCGATTATTGATTATGACCCATGCCAAGCAGCTTCTACAGATCCCAGCTGTAACACAAGAGTCTGGCAAAGCGTTGAGAGAACTGCAGACGTCAATTCAAGGTTGCTTAACCGGTCTTGAGCTTTCCTGGGCTTGTACAGACAATTGGGACATCATTCTCATAGCAATCTGTACGAGCAAAATGCCCAAATCCACCCTTCTGTTGTGGGAACAGTCCGTTCCAACTAAGACCGCCGTCTCATCCTGGAACGACCTGAATCGATTCCTAACTGATCGCCACCGTGTACTAGAGGCCACAGATGTCCTTCAACCAAACTCTAGCGGTCAGACCTTTCCATCCGTAAGCCGAAAACCTACGGCACGAGCTCAGGCCTTTTCCGCTCAAGTGCAAGAGAGCTCAGCACCTGATGCTTGTATAATTCCGATTCCTGCGTCCCCCGATTCTTCCAGCAGCCCTCATGTAAACGTGGGAAGTTACTTCGCCTCCACTCGCAACACTGGCCTCCTGGGTACTGCAAGGGTAACTATTCATCATCGTGGCAAGCAGTTTCAAATCCGCGCTTTGATTGATATGGGATCCGAAGCGTCCTTTATTTCCCAAAGACTGTTTTAATTGATTAATCCTCCAAGCTGCAAAGTATCAACTAGCATTCGCGGCATTGGACAATGCGATGCTGGTAGCGGCGACAAAGTGTGCCGCCTACAGATTTCTCCTCCTGACGAACCGCTGCGACAGTTCCAAGCAGTCGCCGTGGTGCTGCCTAGTGTAGCTGAAGCACTTCCGTCCCGCGCCGTCCCGAATCAGGTGAAGCAGGATTCGCTTGACCTTCCGCTCGCTGATCCGCAATTTCACCAAAGAGCTCCTGTGGATTTGGTGCTTGGAGCCGAGCTCCTTCCCACTATCCTTGGGGAACGAATCATCAAGAATGTTGGTGATTCTTTCGTGGGGATCGAGACGATGTTCGGATGGGTTCTCTGTGGATCCGTTACTGGAAAATCCAGAAGGTCTCGGTCCACCTCCTCCAGCAGCCCGAAAATGTCTCTAAGGACAGCAGCACCATCCGATTTAGAACGCAGTTCCAATTGCTTCAGGTGCCGCGTTTGCCAAGGGGCACACGCGCTCCGTCAGTGCCGACAGTTTCGAGGACTACGAGCTGACGACAGGCTACGGGTAGTCTTGAGCAACGGATACTGCCCGAACTGTTTGGCTCATGAGCATTCCAATGGTTCCTGCAGGAGCACAGCAGGATGCTATCGATGTGGCAAGCAACACCACACGCTCTTGCACATCGACAGCTCTGTCGCGTACATCCAACCCAAAGAGCAAAGACCCGAAAAGCACCCGCCTTTCATTCGGGCTTCTATCCAGAGGTCTTCAGCCATCGTGCCGCCTACTCCATCTGCATCCAAAGTTCCCCCTCCATCTCCACCCGTGTCTTGGCGATCCAGAACGCTGCCATCCCCCATCCTTAGACATGTCCAGCGAGGCAATTGCAACTTGTTGCAAGGGGGCGGTATGTTCACGCCACCGGGTGAACAGCAGAGAGTGAGGGGTAGGGTTTTTCCCAAAACCGAATTCGGTCATACTGAGGAGGGTGACGAAGGGTTCTCCTGTAAATCGCCATAATCAATCTAATCCGAGTTTTTCACCCGAACACCCGTTCCTTCTCTTCAGAATTTTCTATCTCGAAATTTGTAGACTTTTAACCCGAAACATTTCGTGTGTGTCGGCCACCTGTGCATTTAATAAAGCATAAGTTTTTTAACCGAAGTTATCGCGCGTTATTAATTCATCCCTCGCTCACCCAGAAGAAATTGGCACCAGCCAACCACTTGTAATTTATTGGGATCCTTCCGCCCCTCCACGAACAGAAGTGAAACCTTCCGTAAAACAAACTGAGAGAGAATGAGACGAAAGCAGCATTAGAAGCGGGATAATTATAGGTTCATTATAATATTACTATAATAATAATATTACTATAAAGGTCATATTTTATTTTCTTCATTTTATTATTATTCATCCTCAATGTTTTCAATTTCAACAAATGATACGAGTGGCTTATGATAGCTAAAATATGATACAAATGCTTTGTTTTCGATGTTGTCAACATATCTTTGAAATACCGCGTCAATTGTTGTTTTTGATCGTGTTGTTGATTCAGTGCGATTGTTACACATTTTTAAACTGAATGTTGTATTGAGAAAGTCAATTAAAGGAACCGCTGTGTCCAATGCAAGATTTACGTTAAAATCGCCACTTAAAATCATTGGAACTTTATCGTAATCTTTTCTAAGTATCCGCGATACTTCTGGTGTATACTTTAATAAATTTTCATGAATGAATTTCGTGATGCTATTTATTGATTGATTTGGTGAAATATAAATTGCCACAATTAAAACTGTTTTTCCATTGCTCAATCTGGTTTCGCATGCACATATTTCTCCCACTTTAGAGAGCTGAACAGACAGTGATTCTAGTTGCTGTGCATTCATTCATTATATATTTTGTGATACATTTTTATTTACTTTTTATACCCTTGCAGAGGGTATTGTAAAATTGGTCAGATGTTCGTAACGCACAGAAGTAGGCGTTTACGACCTGAGAAGCTGAGTTGATATAGCCATATCCATCTGTCCGTCCGTCTGTGCGTATGCGTTTTACTCAGCCGTTTTAAGAGCTATCGGGATGAAATCTTTTTTTGGGGTTTTTATTACCCGGGTAAGATAAAGTATGAAAATCCTTAGGATCGGACCACTATATCATATAGCTCTCTATATCAACTCAGCTTCTCATGCTGATCAAGAATTTATATACTTTATGGGGTCGTAAACGCCTCCTTCTGTGCGTTACGAACATCTGACCAATTTTACAATACCCTCTGCAAGGGTATAAAAAGTAAATAAAAAATATATAAAAAGCATTATGAATAAAAAGCATTATAAAAACTTCGACCAAGCTGGGAGTCGAACCTCGGCCGCCCGATCGCCAAGCGAGCACACTAACAACAGAGCCACTTCGACACTTTGTAAATTGCCGTCGAGTTCTGTAGTTAAGCACGGATCTCATTTTCGCGTTGTCGCTATTTATTCATAATGCTTTTTATATATTTGCATCTCATTCTCTCGCAGGCTAAATACTATAAGATCTATATGTGTCTCTTTTTAGTGTCGCTTTTTCGTTTCATCGAGTCTGAAATCACTCCCAACGATTCTAAAGAAGTTTTCACTTCAAAAAAAAAAATAAAAAACATCTAAACTTAAAACTGTCTAACAAGGGGAACTTCAGGTATGCGAATCACCGATTTGGATGAATTTTGGATATGTTGTAGAATACCCCGTAATTTGAAGCAGTGTGAAATATTAGACCTTAATACAGTCTTCTCTTGATAAAATTCCACGATTTTTTTTATACGCGTTGAGGAGTTTTTCATCCGCTTTATTTTATTTTTAACCTGCCTAAATAATTATTAAAAAAAAAGAATGAAAAACCAAAACTAACTGTTTTCGGGCGGGTGTTGAATCAGAATTTATTCACTTTCAGGCAGGAACTCTACCCCTTACACCACCGTGCTGCTTGAAGGCCACTCGGCGTTTTACCTATAACTCACCGAAGCTATAACTTTAAACGCGATTTTTTAGGAAAATATACAATAGTGCGCCGAAATATTTTACACAGCTTCATGCATAATTGTTGAAGCGCCTCTTTGTGTGCGTAATTTAGTCATCAAAAAAAAAACTTAACATCCTGACAGTTAAGTGAGACATCCGGAAGTGTGGCATTCGGTAGCTCTCCAAGCTAGAAAGCAATGATAATGTACGGTCTATCAAATTGCTAAACAACAGCTTGCAAACCATTTCATTAATAACTTCGTTATTTGCTGTGCTAGGATTATAGGCGGTTCTTTCCCAAACATCAAAATTTTTAAGATAGTCCCGGCCCTCTGGTTTTTTTATGAACAATTCTAATTTGCTTTCCATTTCCATACCATTGCAGATTGTTGACGATCGATCGGATTGCTTTAGTACAATCGATATAACGAGGGGTAACAGATAATACATTGCTGCAAATAGAAACATATGGTATATTTAATACCCTTCCTCAATATGATTCTGTGAGCCAATTACAATTTCTTTCTTAGTTTTAATTCAATAACTTGAAACAATTTTTTTGCAGTTTATATCCATCTAGCCAATTGTAACAATTTCTCGAACGAAATGATGCCTGATGTCACTGTGTTTCGATCTAGCATGAAACAAGAGATTCTTGGCCAGAGATTGAGCCCTAAAATTGTCTCCGAAAAATTTCCTAGATGTCCCAGCGTCTCCTTATCCAATCTCCATCAACAATTGCCTCAAATGCAAAGCCTCTTTCGTCGCTACTGAGCCATGTATTTGCTGTTCAGAACCACACTACAATGTTTTTCTGACTTCCAGAAATTCGGGCCCCCCTATACGATTTGCGGTTGCTTACACACCGCATGATCGGTAGCGAAACTTAAAATACTTCGTTGCCGCCAAATACCTCATAGCATGCTTAACTGCTGCAACATGTTCGCTGTGAGGTCCCTTATTCCTTTGCGCTAATTTGATAATTGAATGGTAGATATCAGTACTTGGTGTTAATAAAAGACACAATAACTCTCCGTCCTGTATAACGCTTTTCTCGTCTCTGCATGCCACTTGGAAACTTGGAAAGCAGCATTTCGACATACTTCCTTTATGTACTGAGTCTGATTCATTCCGATACTGCCTGTATCACCATTCCGGTCTACTTGCATGCCCAAAAACTCTCCTAACGGATCCTTGCCGACACATTCGAATTTTATCCCAGTGTTTGCCTTAATTGCGATTATGTCATCCATCTTTTGGCAAGCTATAAAAAAGTCATTTACATATATTAGTACCAAACAAAAGCCAGTATAATGAAATAATGGCTGTCTTGCAGTGATTATGGTAATGGCCTACACTGCGTGTGTGTGTACTTACGTACAGGGTGGGCCATTTAAAGTGGAAGGATTTGTTTTTGCAAAATTAAAGCAAAACCAGAGGGCCGGGGCTAACTTCGACCGCGTCAAAGTTTGTATACCCTTGCAACTTTTTTGGTAACTCTTTCCTTACCTATTAGCCATCAATGTGGAAGAACGTTTTATCTAAAAAGGCTTATGTTTGCGAAAGAATGGCCTTAAGAATCATAGCACATCATTAACATATATATTAAACTAACAAATAATTAATTTGAGAGCAATCGCGTTAAAAGTAACGAAGTTATTTACAAAAGTCATCGTTCCTATGGGAGCTATATGATATTGTCGCCCGATCTTGATCAAATTTGACACAGTCATTAACAGATACATATATTAAACTAACAAATGTTTAATTTGAAAGCAATCGCGTCGAACGTAACGAAGCTATTTAGAAAAGTCACTGTTTTCGACCGATCGTACCTATGGGAGCTATATGATATAGTCATCCGATCTTGATCAAATTTGGCACAGTCGTTTATAAGCGTAATAAACTCTCTAATATTAAGTTAATAACATAGAAAATAACGAAGTTATTGAGAAAAGTAACTGTTCGTGACTTTGGGGTTTGTATGGGAGCTATATGATATAGTGGTCCGAAGTTATTTACAAAAGTCACTGTTTTCGACCGATCGTTCCTATGGGAGCTATATATCATCCGATCTTGATCAAATTTGGCACAGTCGTTTATAAGCGTAATAAACTCTCTAATATTAAGTTAATAACATAGAAAATAACGAAGTTATTGAGAAAAGTCACTGTTCGTGACTTTGGGGTTTGTATGGGAGCTTTATGATATAGTGGTCCGATCCGGCTGAATCCGAGATATACAACCCTTCAGTATATACAAGCCTATGTGCAAAATTTCAGCTCTGTAGCCCTTACAGTCTAGGAGGAGTTTGCGTTGATCCAGACGGACGGACGGGCGGACGGACATGGCTATTTGAACTCGTCTCGTCGTGCTGATCAAGAATATATGTATATACTTTGTATGGTCGGATATGCTTCGTTCTATGCGTTCCACACTTCTGACCAAAATTAATATACACTTTTTGCAAGGGTATAAAAAATTTTTAAAATTTTTTTTTTAAATTCATTTATTTAGGTTCAAGGAGATTTGTTCTAACTACTTTTTGAATATGATGTCTCGGAAATGACCGCCTCTGGCCTTGACCGCAAAATGTGCCCTTTTTTCGGCATTCCGCATCACTTTTCCCACTGTTTCGGCCGATATGGCAGCAATTTCTTGTCGGATATTGTTTTTCAGCGCAACCAGGGTCCTTGGTTTACCAGTGTATACCATGGATTTTAAATATCCTCATAAAATACGTCAGGAGGCGTCAAATTAGGTGATTTCGGTGGCCAGTCATAATCGCCGTTTTTCGACATTAATCTTCCGGGGAACATTTCGCGCAATAAACTGGCCGTGGCATGCGCTGTATGGCATGTTGCGCCGTCTTGTGGGAACCAGTAATTATCCAATTCATTTTCACGAACAAATTATGCGTCGGAGAGTGGTACGAGCGATGCCTAACTCTTGCGAACGATGGCGACCTGATGTCGATGGAGACTCTACAATACTGGCTGGAACGGCATCAATATTCTCGTCGGAACGTCTTGGTCGTTGTCTGGACAGATGACTGGCATAACACGATATAAATTGCGTTTTTAATCGACGAAAAGTGTTGTCTCCAGGCAAAGTTTTAACTTTATTTTTATTTTTCCACGCACGTTTAGTTAACACACTTGAGAAGTTATTTTGAATGTACAGCTGAACAATTTCAGCGAGTTGTTTAAGTGTGTATTGTTCCATGGTTAAAATTGTACTGCGGGAAACCTTACATTTTTATTGGGATGTAATGGGATATGATGTGAATAAGATTTTTAATAAGAAATGTTGTACTTATCCGCCGATGCAAGCTGGAGGAGCGGAAGGATATCCGGCTCAAAGGATCAATGTTCGTAGAGAGGCGGATGGATCCAAATCAAATACCACTACTTGGCGGGTGCCAATTCCTTCTGGTATGGGCGAGGTTATGGGTGTGTGTAAATGGAAATTAAAACGTGCAGTAGCCTTCGTTTAATTCTATGCTTTTATTTACAGAACAATTTTACACACGAAACTTCGATTTATAAAAAAACTGGACGTACTCGTACTGAACTAACTATAGCGATTTACAGGAGAACTCCTCAGTATGACCGCATCCAGTTTTGGGAAAAAAATCTTACCCCTCACTCTCTGCTGTTCACCCGGTGGCGTGAACAGTGTAAATTATTTTCTTTCCCAGAATTAGTTTAGTTAGTTTAGTTTTTCTCGCTTTTTAAAAACATTCGGGCACGTTTCTTGATTTCTTTTGACTGAGTGATAGCAAACTCTTTACTATGTGACGGATTTTTACCGTGTGGTTTATCGTAGATGCGTAGTTTTCTTTTCCTCTCAGATACTCTACCGTGAAGTCATATTCCTCTAAATCTAGCCTCATTCTCGTTATGTTTGAGAACGGATATTTCGTACAAAATACGAATGATAGCGGACGATGGTCGTTTTTTATAGGATCATTACATAAGTTGAGAGAGAGCTTGTTAGAGAGGCCGTAAATCAATTGCAAAGAGACTGTCAACTGAGTCGCACGTCAAGGGGCATAAGTAGTCCAGTGTTATTTTATAAGTATATTTAAATCTTAACAATATATCTAACTCGATTGTCATCAAACAATTCAAATATTAATAAATAAATAAATATAGTATCGATCGTTAAATCAACACTACATTTTTGGGGGGTTTGCCCGAAATATTGTTTAAAAAAAATAAACATATGTACATAAGACACTGCGGGGGTGAAAGAGACAACAAATAAAGTTCTACGAAGTAACAAAGCAAAAACTTCGTGTCGGCATCATTGTGTAAGAGCACGAGTAACGGCCGGCGATCAGTGAATCTTTCTAGAACAGTCTAGAAATATTGGACAGAGCGAATCAAGAGGTAAAACGTCAGCAGAGGCAGATGCAACCCGTTGGCAGAGGCAAAGCTGGACGTAGCGCGAGGCAAAACGTCAGCAGAGGCAGTGGCAACCCGTTTGCAGGTGCAAAGCTGGTCGTAGCGCGAGGTAAAACGTCGGCAGAGGCAGAAGCTGGACGCGGCAAGTGACAAAACGTTAGAGGAGGCTAGACAACCCGCTGGCAGAAATTAAACGAAGACTTCGTGGGACAGGAGCGGACTTGGGTAAATTTTTGGGGACTATATGTGGATAGTTCTAATCCTAATTGAATTTACTAAAACTAACCTTAGCATTAATTATTAGTATCGAACAAAAGAAAATATTGTAATATGGAGCTTGACGAAAGTTACAGTTACAGGCGAACTGCCTACAAATCATTCAAATCGATCTTGATTTGATCACCCTAAAAGATGTGGAGGGCAGTGTATCCTATTTTTCCGGATCAGGTAGTCCCGAAATTGATTCCTGGGTGCAAGAGAAAGAAGTTTGTCACACCCATAGGATGCCAAAGAGAGAACAAAATGAGTCAGATATTCAGTGGACAGGACAGATTGGAAATGTCTTCATCACAAATATTGAAGACAGGGATAGGAGTCTAGACATAAATCTTTCGCACTTGAACCATTTGATAAAGGGGGAAGTAGAAAAATTAATTAGAAACTATCAGCCAAAAAGAAATGCAAACGCACGAGTAAGCATGAAAATTATATTGACCATTTGTGATCAGGAAATCGTTGATAAGCTAATTCAAGAATGGCTAGAAGAGAAAATAATTAAAACCAGTACATTTGAGTACGCGTCACCCATTGTCTTAGTCTCGAAAAAGAATGGTCAAAAGCGCTTATGCGGTGACTACAGGAAATTAAACAGAAATATTCTTCGTGATAACTTTCCCATGGCTCATATGGACAGCGTTTTAGAAAAGTTGCAAGGTGCCAATATGTTTTCAACTTTAGACTTAACAAACGGATTGTTTGTTTCGAATTTTCCCATCCCAAGTAGCAAAAAGGGGTTACAAAGATTTTTGGGTCTAACTTCCTATTTTAGAATATATGAGTCGTAAGACAAAATTGTGCGAAGAAAAGTATCATTCTTACGAACTCGAAGTGCTTGCTTTAAGAGAAGCTCAGTTGCAAGATGAGTGGACCAAGGCAGTAAGCGCACTAGTCGAAAAGGAAAGTTATAAAGACTTCTTTATAGAGAACGAGATTCTCTTAAAGACCCTGAGTTGATTGTAGTGCCTTCAACAATGGAACATGAGATTATTAGACTTGCACATACCCAGGGTCATTTTTCAGTCAAGAAAACGCAATTCCTTCCTTCTGGTATGGGCGAGGTTATGGGTGTGTGTAAATGGAAATTAAAACGTGCAGTAACCTTCGTTTAATTCTATGCTTTTATTTACAGAAAAATTTCACACGAAACTTCGATTTATAAAAAAACTGGACGTACTCGTACTGGACTAACTATGGCGATTTATAGAAGAACTCATCAGTATGACGGCATCCAGTTTAGGGAAAAATCTTACCCCTCACTCTCTGCTGTTCACCCGGTGGCGTGAAAAGTGTAAATTATTTTCTTTCCCAGAATTATTTTTATTTTCTCGCATTTTAAAAACATTTGGGCACGTTTCTTGATTTCTTTTGACTGAGTGATAGCTAACTCTTTACTATGTGACGGATTTTTACCGTGTGGTTTATCGTAGATGCGTAGTTTTCTTTTCCTCTCAGATACTCTACCGTGAAGTCATATTCCTCTAAATCTAGCCTCATTCTCGTTATGTTTGAGAACGGATTTTTCGTACAAAATACGTATGATAGCGGACGATGGTCGTTTTTTATAGTAGGTATAAGTTGAGAGAGAGCTTGTTAGAGAGGCCGTAAATCAATTGCAAAGAGACTGTCAACTGAGTCGCACGTCAAGGGGCATAAGTAGTCCAGTGTTATTTTATAAGTATATTTAAATCTTAACAATAAATCGAACTCGATTGTAATCAAACAATTCAAATATTAATGAATAAATGTGGTAGTTTTTGCGACCTTTGTGTTGTTATAAGCTTTCTGTTCTCTGACGTGACGGTCGTGTTTTTGCATAGCTCCTGAGTTTTTATTAATATTTATTGTTTTTTCTCAATTTTTAATTGTGCTTAGTTTGTTTACACTTCCGCTGGTGTTGTTCGCTTGACTCCCTTTTGTTTTATTTCCATAATTCGCCAAATTAATCAGTTAAAACAGTTTTTTCTTTTTCGTGATTAGTGTTTGGTGCATTTACATATTTTTTTTTTTCTTTTTCTTTCGTCATTGCTTCTGCAGTTGCTCCCCTCATCGCCCCCATCATACCATCAGTGCTAGTGGCTTTGTTGTTCTCTCTGCTTTGTGCTTGTGCTTAGCTTCTCTCCCGCGTAATCACTTTTGTAAGGCCGCCTCTCAAAGCTCGGCTTATAACTGTTCTTGCACTCTCTGTTGTGCTGTGCACTCTAGCTGTCTCTTTGTTTTATTTGTAATTATTTATTATTTTATCAATAATTATCTTTGTGCTGTGAATTTAATTTTTCTATATATTCTTATATATATATAATTTTTTTGCCTTTCTTTCGGCTTTTCAATGGCTTGTTGTCTACCTAATTGCAAACATTCTGATCGTTTTGATGATCAGTATAGAGCAATATCTTGTTGGCTCTGCGATAATCTTATTCACTTAAAATGTGCTGGCCTCAATGGCCGCGACTACGACAAATTTTCTGGTTTGTCTGTTTCTAAGCCTGAGCTTGGCTTAATGCGCTGGACTTGCCCATCTTGTGCTAGCCAGCAGCTTGATTTTAGCCGTATGTATAGGGATCTTCGTTTAAGGTTTCTTTCTTTAAACAAACTGGCCAAACAGCTGTCAAACGAGTGTGACTCTAGCGTTCAATTTTTGTCGCAATTCAAATTTGTTCCACCTTCTGAGAAATTGCACAAGAAATGTACCCTTGAGTTGCCTCGTAAGCAGTCGCCAGCTCTCTCTATTACTTCCTCTCCGATTTTACTTTCGCCTACACCATCTTCTTGTCCCTCTTTATGCTCTTCTTTTCAGATTGAAGTACCCATTACAAGCCCTGGTGTACCTCAATCTATCCCTCACGGGAACTCTGATCAATCACAGGATCATGCCGGCTCTCAATCACTTGCGGATCCCAATGCTCCTCCGCCTCCACTAACTGTAGTGCCTCATCGCAAACAATTATTTATTTCTAGGCTTGCTCCAGATACTTCTGAGTCGTCTGTGGCAGCTTACATTGGTAATATTTGCCCTGCTAAGGTTTTAATTCAAAAGTTTAAGTTTTCTAGGCCTCGCGAAATCTCCTCTTTTAAAATTACAGTACCAAATGAGTACTTCTCAGCTATGGTTGACCCTAATTTTTGGCCAGAGGGCCTAGTTGTACACGAATTTGCGCCCAATAAACGCTCTCGTCCGTTGCCTGTCCACCTTCCTACTTTATCTTCTGCTTCAAAAAACTAATAACGTCTAGTCTTTGCATTCATTATCCAAATGTAAGAGGACTTCTTACCAAGCTGTCGAACCTTTTCTGTGATAGCCAAACCTTTTCGGCTGACATATTAGCTTTCTCTGAAACTTGGCTTAACTCCTCTGTTTTAGATAATGAAATTCTTTCTAATAATTTTATTTCTTATAGGCTTGATCGTGTTGGTCGTCGTGGCGGTGGAGTACTCATTGCTGTAAACTCGAATCTGTCTTCAAGTGTGGTGCCGATTGATCTCCCCTTAGGTGTTGAGTTTATTTGCGTCGAAGTTACATGTTCTAACTTTAGCCTATATATCTCTTGTTCATATATTCCTCCAGCTTCTGATATCATGATCTACGTGCACCATGCTGATGCTTTACGAACTATTTTTGGTCGTCTTAAAGATCGTGATGTTCTTATAGTTTTAGGTGATTTTAACTTGCCTAATATTTCTTGGCTTGTTGATGATAATCTATCTTTCTTAATTCCTTCATCTCAACATGTTTTTCTTGATAGCCTACTTGAATGTCCACTATATCAGTTGAATTCTTTCTTTAACTGTTCTAAAAGAATCCTTGATCTTGTTTTTGTCTCTGATGTTAGTGTTAGTGCTGTATCACAAACACAGCCACTAGTGAAACCTGAAGATCCTTATCACCCTACCATTGAAGTTACTATTTCTTACAATTCCGTTACTAGTTCATTTAATAACATCTCAAATTCTCGTCGTAGATGTTTTCGTAAAACAAATTTCAATCTTCTTAACAGCATTATTTTCTCTTTTGATTGGTCTTTTCTATTTGAGTGCTGCGATATAAATTGTGCAGTGAAGTTTTTCTACTCTGCTCTTAATTCTCTAATTTATAAAGGCGTTCCTTATGTGAATGTCTCTACCGTCTCCAGCTCGCCAGTCTGGTTCACACGTAGGCTCTCTAATCTTCGCAACATTAAATCGAGATATTTTAAAAGATTTAAAAAAACTGGTTCGCGACTTGACTATGCAAATTATTGTATAGCTAAATCTCAATTTTGTCTTTTAAATACTCAATGCTACAACAATTATCTCGTTCGCTGTAAGGCTGAATTTTATAATAACCCCAAAAGATTTTACAACTTTATCAATTCCAAAAGACGCTCTAATGTCCTACCTTCCACCTTCAGACTTAACGATCAGTCTGCTAATAATGATTTAGATATTGCAGATCTGTTTGCTAAATTTTTTCAGTCGACATATTCTACTACTGTTTCGGATCCCACACCCTATCCCTTTTCAATCCCACATTTAAATTGTATGTTTTTTCCCAGTATTACTGAAGACTGTATTCTCTCTAGCTTGTCATCTATGAAGTCTTCCTTCGTTCCCGGGCCTGATGATATACCTAGTTGCATCCTTAAAATGTGTTCGATTTCCCTATCTAAGCCTTTAGCTCGGTTATTCTTTATATCGAGTGAGACTTGTAGATTTCCTGATATTTGGAAGGAGTCATTTATTATTCCGCTTTTTAAAAAGGGTTGCAAATCGGATGTTTCCAACTACCGTGGCATTGCCAAACTTTCGGCAATACCTAAACTGTTTGAGAAAATTATTACGTCTTCCCTTCAACATCTATCCAGATCCACTATTTCTCCTTGCCAGCATGGTTTCATGAAAGGTCGTTCGTCGCTTACCAACCTTTTAGAATTGACTACCCTAGTACACCATGGCTTCCGTAAAAAGTGTCAAACTGATGTTATTTATACTGACTTCAGTAAGGCTTTTGATACGGTTGATCATTCTTTGCTTCTCGCGAAACTTAACATCATGGGTTTTTCACCAAAATTATTGGGTTGGTTAAAGTCGTATCTTATTGGCAGAACCCAAAAGGTGTCTTTTCGTTCCTCGATATCTAAAACTGTTCGAGTTACGTCAGGTGTACCCCAAGGCAGTCATCTGGACCCACTATTATTTACATTGTTTATAAATGATTTGCCTTTGGCCTTGGCTCATTCACGCGTGCTCATGTTTGCGGATGACGTCAAGATTTGTTATTCCTATAATGATCCTTCTTTCCAACAGTACTTGCAATCAGATCTCGATGCGTTCTGTGATTGGTGCCACGTTAATAAATTACACCTTAATGCCTCTAAGTGTTCTTTTATGACTTTCAGTCGTTTGTCTCCGCTCCTAGCTCATTACTCTATTAAGTCTGTTCTGTTAGATTGTGTTCCATCATTCAAAGACTTAGGCGTTATGTTTGACCCTAAACTTTCATTTAATGTTCATATTTCTTCAATTGTCAACAGAGCTAGCAGCCTTCTCGGCTTCATTAAACGTTGGGCCAAAGAATTTGATGATCCCTATGTAACAAAGGTTTTATACACTTCGTTAGTTCGCCCTACTCTAGAATATTGCTCGCCAGCGTAGTATTGAATCGGTACAGAAGCAATTCCTTAAGTTTGCGCTACGCGGTCTAAATTGGGACCCGGGTCTTCGCCTACCTTCTTATTCTGACAGACTTCTTCTTATTAATCTTCCTTCACTTTATAACCGTAGGCTTGTTTTTGGCATTCTCTTTCTCCATAAACTAGTCAACGGCGAAGTCATTTCTACGAATTTACTAGATACGCTGTATTTTTGTGTTCCCTCACGTCGGACCAGAAACTTTTTTCCTATTCACCTTAGTAGATGTCTGACTAACTACTCTCTTCACGAACCTCTTCGTGTTCTTTGCCAATCTTTTAACAACCTTTCTCACCTTATCTCTCCTCATCTTTCTGTCACTTCTCTTCGCGCTATACTTTTTAATCATCTACAGCGAAACCAATGAAAATATTCTGGACTTGGATTGGCTGCAACTCATCCCTGGCCACATTGGCTGTGAATCGGGGCATAGCTGGCACCTTGTGCAAATAAAACACCTCCACCGGGCTGGGGATGTTTAGTTGTATATAAAGCTAAGCTACATACCTTCTTCATTTAATTACTATCTGTCTTTAGCTTAAGCTTTTTCGTCGACTGCTGTGTTAGTTGACGTAAATAAATAAATAAATAAAAAATAAATAAATAAATATATAAAAATTTTTGATCAGGCTTTAGGTCATTTTTTTCCAAATAAAAATGAAACATTGTTTTTAAGTTTATTTTTATTTATTTTCCGATATATTTCGGTTGCGCAGCGGCAACCGTCTTCAGGGCAACTACAATAAAATACAAGAACATTTAACAATTATGTGACATTTAACAAAATTTTTTTGTAACATACATTATTTAACAAGTCAGCATTTTCATTTTTATTTGGAAAAAAAATGACCTAAAGCCTGATCAAAAATTTTTATATAACAACACAAAGGTCGCAAAAACTACCACAATGACAACAACGGATGGCCCGCCGATCGCAACCCAAACCATTGGAATTGCGGAAATAAAACTTAACTACAGAAACACAAAAACAACAATTAATAGACATCAGACTACCTCCAAGAAATTAGTAAGACTGAAAAGTAGTTTAAAATTTCTGTTAAAATGTAGATCTAAATTAATTCCCAATTTTATCAAAAATACCACACGATGTGATAATATTTTTAAGTTTGACAATAACACATTTCCAGACATTAACAAAACATTGGACAGATATACATATTTCTTTCACACAAAAATATTAAACCTTCTTATAAAACATAAACATAACAAAACAAAACGCAGTAAAAAGACTAACAAAAACATTGCGGGAAGATCATGAAATGAAACATGAGAAACTAAACAACAAACGGAACTTTGCTCTCTTGAACAATAACAGAACTGACGATTGGTTTGTAAATGAGACAGAATTGGAATTCCCGCCGGATATAAAATCATTACTCTCAAAGGGTCCAAAGTTTGCTCTTCCCATAGAACACGAGAAGCTCCCTCTCATTAAATACATTGCCGATGGAGAAGAAATAGTTCAGACAATTAAGGAAAAAGAGAAACAAGAGGCAGCGCGTACTGCATTCTCTTTAATGGTTAAAGAGCATAGAGCGATGAAATACATAAATGCAACAGATCGTGCAATGTTAAATATAACTCAACGGACATACAAATTTCTTAAACAACATGACGATATTTTGATACTAACATCTGACAAAGGAAATAAAACGGTAGCAATGAAAAAGATTGATTATGACCATAGAATGATGGACATTTTGTCGGATCCAAACACCTATAGAATCCTCAGGAAAGACCCAACAACACGATTACAGACAAAGAACAACAATCTGGTGGACAAACTACATAAGTTGGGGGTTATCTCAAAGATTGAAAAGAACAGAATGACGACAACTACGGCGATCTCTCCAAGAATATATGGACTAAAAAAAATACACAAAGAAGGAACACCATTGAGACCAATTTGTTCATCAATTGGCTCACCATCCTATGGACTTTGTAAATACATTATACAAATTTTAAGGAATATAACATTGGACTCGAAATATAACATTAAAAACACAACTGAATTCAAACAACGATCGATAAAACACTGGACACCCTAAATTCATTTGACAGGAATATAAAATTCACTATGGAGCTGGAAGACAATGGAAAACTGGCGTATTTGGACTCTTTGGTCATCAGACGAGGAAACGAATTAAAACTAAAATGGTACAGAAAGCCAACAGCATCAGGACGAATCATCAATTTCAACTCAAAACACCCTAAAACGATGATAATAAATACAGCAAGGAGCTGCATCCAACGGATGCTAAACATTTCGGATAAAATATACTACGAAGAAACGAGGATGGAAATAATAAATATTTTAAAAGACAACGATTTTCCGGATAACGTAATCAGAGCATTATTCAAAAAACATGAATCCCCCTAGACAGAACTAAGAATGAAAAAACCTACATTTCGGTCGCTTATATACCCAAATTATCACATTCGGATTGTTATGACAAAGATAGAATAAAAATAGCACATAAACCTGACAATACCCTCAAAAATATATTCAACCAAACAAAATCCAAGATAGAGAAGACAAATAGAAGCAATGTAATATTCAAAATTGGACAAGGAAACATACCGTGCAATAAGATATACAGGGACGACCAAATCGAAATTAAAAACTAGGATTGCCCAACACAAATCTGACTATAAAAAGAGACATTACTCAGACACACCAAAAACAGCACTAATGACACACTGTGCATCTAGTGGCCATGCACCGAATTTCGAAGAGACAACAATATTAGATGAAGAGCGACACTACAACAGAAGGTTGACCATGGAGATGCTACATATCATCAATACGCCGAGCGCCACACGACTTAACTTTAAGACTGATACCGACAACTGTGCTCACTTATACAGACATTTACTTGACAATAATTAGTTCTTAACTCCACGTCGAACGGTGCTGACGTGTTAAATATTGTATGTTACAAAATTGTTAAATGTCAAATAATTGTCAAATGTTCTTGTATTTTATTGTAGTTGCCCTGAAGACGGTTGCCGCTGCGCAACCGAAATATATCGGAAAATAAATAAAAATAAACTTAAAAACAATGTTTCATTTTTATTTGGAAAAAAATGACCTAAAGCCTGATCAAAAATTTTTATTTGATAAATAAATAAATATAGTATCTATCGTTAAATCAACACTACATTTTTGGGGGCTCGACCGAAATATTGTTTAAAAAAATAAACATATGTACATAAGACACTGCGTGAGTGAAAGAGACAACAAATAAAGTTCTACAAAGTAACAAAGCAAAAACTTCGTGTCGGCATCATTGTGTAAGTGGAAGCGAGATAGGATGTGCTAGATTTGTTGCATAAAATCGTTGATGCCCAAATACGTTACGAAGCAGACACTACATGCACGAGCATGTATGGTAACGGACGGCGATCAGTGAATCTTTCTAGAACAGTCTAGAAATATTGGACAGAGCGAATCAAGAGGTAAAACGTCAGCAGAGGCAGGTGCAACCCGTTGGCAAAGGCAAAGCTGGACGTAGCGCGAGGCAAAACGTCAGCAGAGGCAGAGACAACCCGTTGGCAAAGGCAAAGCTGGACGTAGCGCAAGGCAAAACGTCAGCAGAGGCAGTGGCAACCCGTTTGCAGAGGCAAAGCTGGTCGTAGCGCGAAGTAAAACGTCGGCAGAGGCAGAAGCTGGACGCGGCAAGAGACAAAACGTTAGAGGAGGCTAGACAACCCGCTGGCAGAAATTAAACGAAGACTTCGTGGGACAGGAGCGGACTTGGGTAAATTTTTGGGGACTATATGTGGATAGTTCTAATCCTAATTGAATTTACTAAAACTAACCTTAGCATTAATTATTAGTATCGAACAAAAAAAAATATTATAATATGCAGCTTGACGACAGTTACAGTTACTGGACGTAGCGCGAGGCAAAACGTCAGCAGAGGCAGTGGCAACCCGTTTGCAGAGGCAAAGCTGGTCGTAGGGCGAAGTAAAACGTCGGCAGAGGCAGAAGCTGGACGCGGCAAGAGACAAAACGTTAGAGGAGGCTAGACAACCCGCTGGCAGAAATTAAACGAAGACTTCGTGGGACAGGAGCGGACTTGGGTAAATTTTTGGGGACTATATGTGGATAGTTCTAATCCTAATTGAATTTACTAAAACTAACCTTAGCATTAATTATTAGTATCGAACAAAAGAAAATATTGTTATATGGAGCTTGACGACAGTTACAGTTACAGGCGAACTGCCTTCAAATCATTCAAATCGATCTTGATTTGATCACCCTAAAAGATGTGGAGGGCAGTGTATCCTATTTTTCCGGATCAGGTAGTCCCGACATTGATTCGTGGGTGCAAGAGAAAGAAGTTTGTCACACCCATAGGATGCCAAAGAGAGAACAAAATGAGTCAGATATTCAGTGGACAGGACAGATTGGAAATATCTTCATCACAAATATTGAAGACAGGGATAGGAGTCTAGACATAAATCTTTCGCACTTGAACCATTTGATAAAGGGGGAAGTAGAAAAATTAATTAGAAACTATCAGCCAAAAAGAAATGCAAACGCACGAGTAAGCATGAAAATTATATTGAGCGACGAAATACCTGTGTATCAGCACCCGAGACGTTTAGCCATTTGTGATCAGGAAATCGTTGATAAGCAAATTCAAAAATGGCTAGAAGAGAAAATAATTAAAACCAGTACATTTGAGTACGCGTCTCCCATTGTTTTAGTCTCGAAAAAGAATGGTCAAAAGCGCTTATGCTGTGACTACAGGAAATTAAACAGAAATATTCTTCGTGATAACTTTCCCATGGCTCATATGGACAGCGTTTTAGAAAAGTTGCAAGGTGCCAATATGTTTTCAACTTTAGACTTAACAAACGGATTTTTCCATGTACCGGTAGTAAAAAGTTCTCAGAAATACACTGCTTTTATGACTCAGAGTGGACAAAATGAATTCCTGTTTGTTTCTTTCGGTATTTCTAATTCACCAGCTGTATTTACAAGATTCATAATGGTTGTGTTACGAGATTTGATTAAAGCAAACGATTGTGTAGTCTACATGGACGACATCATCATTCCAAGTGCAGGTATAGATGATGGTCTCGCCAAGCTAAAACCCGTACTAGACGTGTTGGCAAAAAACGGTTTACGAATTAATTGGAGTAAATGGCAGATGCTGCAAAGAAAAGTCCTATTTTTAGGCTATGATGTAGAAAATGGTACCATAACGCCGAGAAAATAAAAGATTAAAGCTGTTTCGAATTTTCCCATCCCAAGTAGCAAAAAGGGGTTACAAAGATTTTTGGGTCTAACTTCCTATTTTAGAATATATGAGTCGTAAGACAAAATTGTGCGAAGAAAAGTATCATTCTTACGAACTCGAAGTGCTTGCTTTAAGAGAAGCTCAGTTGCAAGATGAGTGGACCAAGGCAGTAAGCGCACTAGTCGAAAAGGAAAGTTATAAAGACTTCTTTATAGCGAACGAGATTCTCTTAAAGACCCTGAGTTGATTATAGTGCCGTCAACAATGGAACATGAGATTATTAGACTTGCACATACCCAGGGTCATTTTTAGTCAAGAAAACGCAATTCCTTCCTTCTGGTATGGGCGAGGTTATGGGTGTGTGTGTGTAAATGGAAATTAAAACGTGTAGTAACCTTCGTTTAATTCTATGCTTTTATTAACAGAAAAATTTCACACGAAACTTCGATTTATAAAAAAACTGGACGTACTCGTACTGGACTAACTATGGCGATTTATAGAAGAACTCCTCAGTATGACGGCATCCAGTTTAGGGAAAAATCTCTGCTGTTCACCCGGTGGCGTGAAAAGTGTAAATTATTTTCTTTCCCAGAATTATTTTTATTTTCTCGCATTTTAAAAACATTTGGGCACGTTTCTTGATTTCTTTTGACTGAGTGATAGCTAACTCTTTACTATGTGACGGATTTTTACCGTGTGGTTTATCGTAGATGCGTAGTTTTCTTTTCCTCTCAGATACTCTACCGTGAAGTCATATTCCTCTAAATCTAGCCTCATTCACGTTATGTTTAAGAACGGATTTTTCGTACAAAATACGTATGATAGCGGACGATGGTCGTTTTTTATAGGATCATTATATGTATAAGTTGAGAGAGAGCTTGTTAGAGAGGCCGTAAATCAATTGCAAAGAGACTGTCAACTGAGTCGCACGTCAAGGGGCATAAGTAGTCCAGTGTTATTTTATAAGTATATTTAAATCTTAACAATAAATCGAACTCGATTGTAATCAAACAATTCAAATATTAATAAATAAATGTGGTAGTTTTTGCGACCTTTGTGTTGTTATATAAAAATTTTTGATCAGGCTTTAGGTCATTTTTTTCCAAATAAAAATGAAACATTGTTTTTAAGTTTATTTTTATTTATTTTCCGATATACCAGGGCAACTACAATAAAATACAAGAACATTTAACAATTATGTGACATTTAACAACATTTTTTTTGTAACATACATTATTTAACAAGTCAGCATTTTCATTTTTATTTGGAAAAAAATGACCTAAAGCCTGATCAAAAATTTTTATATAACAACACAAAGGTCGCAAAAACTACCACAATGACAACAACGGATGGCCCGCCGATCGCAAGCCAAACCATTGGAATTGCGGAAATAAAACTTAACTACAGCAACACAAAAACAACAATTAATAGACATCAGACTACCTCCAAGAAATTAGTAAGACTGAAAAGTAGTTTAAAATTTCTGTTAAAATGTAGAAGATCTAAATTAATTCCCAATTTTATCAAAAATACCACACGATGTGATAATATTTTTAAGTTTGACAATAACACATTTCCAGACATTAACAAAACATTGGACAGATATACATATTTCTTTCACACAAAAATATTAAACCTTCTTATAAATCATAAACATAACACTTTAATAAGAATCAACAACAAATTAGCTGAGACAACAAAAACTCTTGGAAAACAGCTGGACGAACAGAGCATGAGCGCATTTTTGGAGAGAGAACAAAACGCAGTAAAAAGACTAACAAAAACATTGCGGGAAGATCATGAAATGAAACATGAGAAACTAAACAACAAACGGAACTTTGCTCTCTTGAACAACAACAGAACTGACGATTGGTTTGTAAATGAGACAGAATTGGAATTCCCGCCGGATATAAAATCATTACTCTCAAAGGGTCCAAAGTTTGCTCTTCCCATAGAACACGAGAAGCTCCCTCTCATTAAATACATTGCCGATGGAGAAGAAATAGTTCAGACAATTAAGGAAAAAGAGAAACAAGAGGCAGCGCGTACTGCATTCTCTTTAATGGTTAAAGAGCATAGAGCGATGAAATACATAAATGCAACAGATCGTGCAATGTTAAATATAACTCAACGGACATACAAATTTCTTAAACAACATGACGATATTTTGATACTAACATCTGACAAAGGAAATAAAACGGTAGCAATGAAAAAGATTGATTATGACCATAGAATGATGGACATTTTGTCGGATCCAAACACCTATAGAATCCTCAGGAAAGACCCAACAACACGATTACAGACAAAGAACAACAATCTGGTGGACAAACTACATAAGTTGGGGGTTATCTCAAAGATTGAAAAGAACAGAATGACGACAACTACGGCGATCTCTCCAAGAATATATGGACTAAAAAAAATACACAAAGAAGGAACACCATTGAGACCAATTTGTTCATCAATTGGCTCACCATCCTATGGACTTTGTAAATACATTATACAAATTTTAAGGAATATAACATTGGACTCGAAATATAACATTAAAAACACAACTGAATTCAAACAACGATCGATAAAACACTGGACACCCTAAATTCATTTGACAGGAATATAAAATTCACTATGGAGCTGGAAGACAATGGAAAACTGGCGTATTTGGACTCTTTGGTCATCAGACGAGGAAACGAATTAAAACTAAAATGGTACAGAAAGCCAACAGCATCAGGACGAATCATCAATTTCAACTCAAAACACCCTAAAACGATGATAATAAATACAGCAAGGAGCTGCATCCAACGGATGCTAAACATTTCGGATAAAATATACTACGAAGAAACGAGGATGGAAATAATAAATATTTTAAAAGACAACGATTTTCCGGATAACGTAATCAGAGCATTATTCAAAAAACATGAATCCCCCTAGACAGAACTAAGAATGAAAAAACCTACATTTCGGTCGCTTATATACCCAAATTATCACATTCGGATTGTTATGACAAAGATAGAATAAAAATAGCACATAAACCTGACAATACCCTCAAAAATATATTCAACCAAACAAAATCCAAGATAGAGAAGACAAATAGAAGCAATGTAATATTCAAAATTGGACAAGGAAACATACCGTGCAATAAGATATACAGGGACGACCAAATCGAAATTAAAAACTAGGATTGCCCAACACAAATCTGACTATAAAAAGAGACATTACTCAGACACACCAAAAACAGCACTAATGACACACTGTGCATCTAGTGGCCATGCACCGAATTTCGAAGAGACAACAATATTAGATGAAGAGCGACACTACAACAGAAGGTTGACCATGGAGATGCTACATATCATCAATACGCCGAGCGCCACACGACTTAACTTTAAGACTGATACCGACAACTGTGCTCACTTATACAGACATTTACTTGACAATAATTAGTTCTTAACTCCACGTCGAACGGTGCTGACGTGTTAAATATTGTATGTTACAAAATTGTTAAATGTCAAATAATTGTCAAATGTTCTTGTATTTTATTGTAGTTGCCCTGAAGACGGTTGCCGCTGCGCAACCGAAATATATCGGAAAATAAATAAAAATAAACTTAAAAACAATGTTTCATTTTTATTTGGAAAAAAATGACCTAAAGCCTGATCAAAAATTTTTTTTTATAAATAAATAAATATAGTATCTATCGTTAAATCAACACTACATTTTTGGGGGCTCGACCTAAATATTGTTTAAAAAAATAAACATATGTACATAAGACACTGCGTGAGTGAAAGAGACAACAAATAAAGTTCTACAAAGTAACAAAGCAAAAACTTCGTGTCGGCATCATTGTGTAAGTGCAAGCGAGATAGGATGTGCTAGATTTGTTGCATAAAATCGTTGATGCCCAAATACGTTACGAAGCAGACACTACATGCACGAGCATGTATGGTAACGGACGGCGATCAGTGAATCTTTCTAGAACAGTCTAGAAATATTGGACAGAGCGAATCAAGAGGTAAAACGTCAGCAGAGGCAGGTGCAACCCGTTGGCAAAGGCAAAGCTGGACGTAGCGCGAGGCAAAACGTCAGCAGAGGCAGAGACAACCCGTTGGCAAAGGCAAAGCTGGACGTAGCGCGAGGCAAAACGTCAGCAGAGGCAGTGGCAACCCGTTTGCAGAGGCAAAGCTGGTCGTAGCGCGAAGTAAAACGTCGGCAGAGGCAGAAGCTGGACGCGGCAAGAGACAAAACGTTAGAGGAGGCTAGACAACCCGCTGGCAGAAATTAAACGAAGACTTCGTGGGACAGGAGCGGACTTGGGTAAATTTTTGGGGACTATATGTGGATAGTTCTAATCCTAATTGAATTTACCAAAACTAACCTTAGCATTAATTATTAGTATCGAACAAAAGAAAATATTATTATATGGAGCTTGACGACAGTTACAGTTACAGGCGAACTGCCTACAAATCATTCAAATCGATCTTGATTTGATCACCCTAAAAGATGTGGAGGGCAGTGTATCCTATTTTTCCGGATCAGGTAGTCCCGACATTGATTCGTGGGTGCAAGAGAAAGAAGTTTGTCACACCCATAGGATGCCAAAGAGAGAACAAAATGAGTCAGATATTCAGTGGACAGGACAGATTGGAAATATCTTCATCACAAATATTGAAGACAGGGATAGGAGTCTAGACATAAATCTTTCGCACTTGAACCATTTGATAAAGGGGGAAGTAGAAAAATTAATTAGAAACTATCAGCCAAAAAGAAATGCAAACGCACGAGTAAGCATGAAAATTATATTGAGCGACGAAATACCTGTGTATCAGCACCCGGGACGTTTAGCCATTTGTGATCAGGAAATCGTTGATAAGCAAATTCAAGAATGGCTAGAAGAGAAAATAATTAAAACCAGTACATTTGAGTACGCGTCTCCCATTGTTTTAGTCTCGAAAAAGAATGGTCAAAAGCGCTTATGCTGTGACTACAGGAAATTAAACAGAAATATTCTTCGTGATAACTTTCCCATGGCTCATATGGACAGCGTTTTAGAAAAGTTGCAAGGTGCCAATATGTTTTCAACTTTAGACTTAACAAACGGATTTTTCCATGTACCGGTAGTAAAAAGCTCTCAGAAATACACTGCTTTTATGACTCAGAGTGGACAAAATGAATTCCTGTATGTTTCTTTCGGTATTTCTAATTCACCAGCTGTATTTACAAGATTCATAATGGTTGTGTTACGAGATTTGATTAAAGCAAACGATTGTGTAGTCTACATGGACGACATCATCATTCCAAGTGCAGGTATAGATGATGGTCTCGCCAAGCTAAAACCCGTACTAGACGTGTCGGCAAAAAACGGTTTACGAATTAATTGGAGTAAATGGCAGATGCTGCAACGAAAAGTCCTATTTTTAGGCTATGATGTAGAAAATGGTACCATAACGCCGAGAAAATAAAAGATTAAAGCTGTTTCGAATTTTCCCATCCCAAGTAGCAAAAAGGGGTTACAAAGATTTTTGGGTCTAACTTCCTATTTTAGAATATATAAGTCGTAAGACAAAATTGTGCGAAGAAAAGTATCATTCTTACGAACTCGAAGTGCTTGCTTTAAGAGAAGCTCAGTTGCAAGATGAGTGGACCAAGGCAGTAAGCGCACTAGTCGAAAAGGAAAGTTATAAAGACTTCTTTATAGAGAACGAGATTCTCTTAAAGACCCTGAGTTGATTATAGTGCCTTCAACAATGGAACATGAGATTATTAGACTTGCACATACCCAGGGTAATTTTTCAGTCAAGAAAACGCAATTCCTTCCTTCTGGTATGGGCGAGGTTATGGGTGTGTGTAAATGGAAATTAAAACGTGCAGTAACCTTCGTTTAATTCTATGCTTTTATTAACAGAAAAATTTCACACGAAACTTCGATTTATAAAAAAACTGGACGTACTCGTACTGGACTAACTATGGCGATTTATAGAAGAACTCCTCAGTATGACGGCATCCAGTTTAGGGAAAAATCTTACCCCTAACTCTCTGCTGTTCACCCGGTGGCGTGAAAAGTGTAAATTATTTTCTTTCCCAGAATTATTTTTATTTTCTCGCATTTTAAAAACATTTGGGCACGTTTCTTGATTTCTTTTGACTCAGTGATACCTAACTCTTTACTATGTGACTATGAGTATACATACCAAATTTGGTGGCTCTAGCTCTTATAGTCTCCGAGATCTGCGTGTTCATACGGACGGACGGACGGACGGACGGACGGACGGACGGACGGACTTACGGAAGAACGGACGGACGGATGGACGGACAGACGGACATGGCTAGATCGACTCGGCTATTCATCCTGATCAAGAATATATATACTTTATAGGGTCGGAGAAGCTTCCTTCTGCCTGTTACATACATTTTGGCGACTTTAATATACCATTTCAGCCTATGGGTGTATGGTATAACAATGTTTCATTTTTAATTGGGTAAAAAATGACCTAAAGCCTGATCAAAAATTTTTATATAACAACACAAAGGTCGCAAAAACTACCACAATGACAACAACGGATGGCCCGCCGATCGCAACCCAAACCATTGGAATTGCGGAAATAAAACTTAACTACAGCAACACAAAAACAACAATTAATAGACATCAGACTACCTTCAAGAAATTAGTAAGACTGAAAAGTAGTTTAAAATTTCTGTTAAAATGTAGAAGATCTAAATTAATTCCCAATTTTATCAAAAATACCACACGATGTGATAATATTTTTAAGTTTGACAATAACACATTTCCAGACATTAACAAAACATTGGACAGATATACATATTTCTTTCACACAAAAATATTAAACCTTCTTATAAATCATAAACATAACACTTTAATAAGAATCAACAACAAATTAGCTGAGACAACAAAAACTCTTGGAAAACAGCTGGACGAACAGAGCATGAGCGCATTTTTGGAGAGAGAACAAAACGCAGTAAAAAGACTAACAAAAACATTGCGGGAAGATCATGAAATGAAACATGAGAAACTAAACAACAAACGGAACTTTGCTCTCTTGAACAACAACAGAACTGACGATTGGTTTGTAAATGACACAGAATTGGAATTCCCGCCGGATATAAAATCATTACTCTCAAAGGGTCCAAAGTTTGCTCTTCCCATAGAACACGAGAAGCTCCCTCTCATTAAATACATTGCCGATGGAGAAGAAATAGTTCAGACAATTAAGGAAAAAGAGAAACAAGAGGCAGCGCGTACTGCATTCTCTTTAATGGTTAAAGAGCATAGAGCGATGAAATACATAAATGCAACAGATCGTGCAATGTTAAATATAACTCAACGGACATACAAATTTCTTAAACAACATGACGATATTTTGATACTAACATCTGACAAAGGAAATAAAACGGTAGCAATGAAAAAGATTGATTATGACCATAGAATGATGGACATTTTGTCGGATCCAAACACCTATAGAATCCTCAGGAAAGACCCAACAACACGATTACAGACAAAGAACAACAATCTGGTGGACAAACTACATAAGTTGGGGGTTATCTCAAAGATTGAAAAGAACAGAATGACGACAACTACGGCGATCTCTCCAAGAATATATGGACTAAAAAAAATACACAAAGAAGGAACACCATTGGGACCAATTTGTTCATCAATTGGCTCACCATCCTATGGACTTTGTAAATACATTATACAAATTTTAAGGAATATAACATTGGACTCGAAATATAACATTAAAAACACAACTGAATTCAAACAACGATCGATAAAACACTGGACACCCTAAACTCATTTGACAGGAATATAAAATTCACTATGGAGCTGGAAGACAATGGAAAACAGGCATATTTGGACTCTTTGGTCATCAGACGAGGAAACGAATTAAAACTAAAATGGTACAGAAAGCCAACAGCATCAGGACGAATCATCAATTTCAACTCAAAACACCCTAAAACGATGATAATAAATACAGCAAGGAGCTGCATCCAACGGATGCTAAACATTTCGGATAAAATATACTACGAAGAAACGAGGATGGAAATAATAAATATTTTAAAAGACAACGATTTTCCGGATAACGTAATCAGAGCATTATTAAAAAAACATGAATCCCCCTAGACAGAACTAAGAATGAAAAAACCTACATTTCGGTCGCTTATATACCCAAATTATCACATTCGGATTGTTATGACAAAGATAGAATAAAAATAGCACATAAACCTGACAATACCCTCAAAAATATATTCAACCAAACAAAATCCAAGATAGAGAAGACAAATAGAAGCAATGTAATATACAAAATTCCATGCAATGGACAAGGAAACATACCGTGCAATAAGATATACAGGGACGACCAAATTGAAATTAAAAACTAGGATTGCCCAACACAAATCTGACTATAAAAAGAGACATTACTCAGACACACCGCGACACTACAACAGAAGGTTGAAGGTTGGAGATGCTACATATCATCAATACGCCGAGCGCCACACGACTTAACTTTAAGATTGATACCGACAACTGTGCTCACTTATACAGACATTTACTTGACAATAATTAGTTCTTAACTCCACGTCGAACGGTGCTGACGTGTTAAATAATGTATGTTACAAAATTGTTAAATGTCAAATAATTGTCAAATGTTCTTGTATTTTATTGTAGTTGCCCTGAAGACGGTTGCCGCTGCGCAACCGAAATATATCGGAAAATAAATAAAAATAAACTTAAAAACAATGTTTCATTTTTATTTGGAAAAAAATGACCTAAAGCCTGATCAAAAATTTTTATTTGATAAATAAATAAATATAGTATCTATCGTTAAATCAACACTACATTTTTGGGGGCTCGACCGAAATATTGTTTAAAAAAATAAACATATGTACATAAGACACTGCGTGAGTGAAAGAGACAACAAATAAACTTCTACAAAGTAACAAAGCAAAAACTTCGTGTCGGCATCATTGTGTAAGTGGAAGCGAGATAGGATGTGCTAGATTTGTTGCATAAAATCGTTGATGCCCAAATACGTTACGAAGCAGACACTACATGCACGAGCATGTATGGTAACGGACGGCGATCAGTGAATCTTTCTAGAACAGTCTAGAAATATTGGACAGAGCGAATCAAGATGTAAAACGTCAGCAGAGGCAGGGTCAACCCGTTGGCAAAGGCAAAGCTGGACGTAGCGCGAGTCAAAACGTCAGCAGAGGCAGAGACAACCCGTTGGCAAAGGCAAAGCTGGACGTAGCGCAAGGCAAAACGTCAGCAGAGGCAGTGGCAACCCGTTTGCAGAGGCAAAGCTGGTCGTAGCGCGAAGTAAAACGTCGGCAGAGGCAGAAGCTGGACGCGGCAAGAGACAAAACGTTAGAGGAGGCTAGACAACCCGCTGGCAGAAATTAAACGAAGACTTCGTGGGACAGGAGCGGACTTGGGTAAATTTTTGGGGACTATATGTGGATAGTTCTAATCCTAATTGAATTTACTAAAACTAACCTTAGCATTAATTATTAGTATCGAACAAAAGAAAATATTGTAATATGGAGCTTGACGAAAGTTACAGTTACAGGCGAACTGCCTAAAAATCATTCAAATCGATCTTGATTTGATCACCCTAAAAGATGTGGAGGGCAGTGTATCCTATTTTTCCGGATCAGGTAGTCCCGACATTGATTCGTGGGTGCAAGAGAAAGAAGTTTGTCACACCCATAGGATGCCAAAGAGAGAACAAAATGAGTCAGATATTCAGTGGACAGGACAGATTGGAAATATCTTCATCACAAATATTGAAGACAGGGATAGGAGTCTAGACATAAAGCTTTCGCACTTGAACCATTTGATAAAGGGGGAAGTAGAAAAATTAATTAGAAACTATCAGCCAAAAAGAAATGCAAACGCACGAGTAAGCATGAAAATTATATTGAGCGACGAAATACCTGTGTATCAGCACCCGAGACGTTAAGCCATTTGTGATCAGGAAATCGTTGATAAGCAAATTCAAGTATGGCTAGAAGAGAAAATAATTAAAACCAGTACATTTGAGTACGCGCCTCCCATTGTTTTAGTCTCGAAAAAGAATGGTCAAAAGCGCTTATGCTGTGACTACAGGAAATTAAACAGAAATATTCTTCGTGATAACTTTCCCATGGCTCATATGGACAGCGTTTTAGAAAAGTTGCAAGGTGCCAATATGTTTTCAACTTTAGACTTAACAAACGGATTTTTCCATGTACCGGTAGTAAAAAGCTCTCAGAAATACACTGCTTTTATGACTCAGAGTGGACAAAATGAATTCCTGTATGTTTCTTGCGGTATTTCTAATTCACCAGCTGTATTTACAAGATTTATAATGGTTGTGTTACGAGATTTGATTAAAGCAAACGATTGTGTAGTCTACCTAGACGACATCATCATTCCAAGTGCAGGTATAGATGATGGTCTCGCCAAGCTAAAACCCGTACTAGACGTGTCGGCAAAAAACGGTTTACGAATTAATTGGAGTAAATGGCAGATGCTGCAACGAAAAGTCCTATTTTTAGGCTATGATGTAGAAAATGGTACCATAACGCCGAGAAAATAAAAGATTAGAGCTGTTTCGAATTTTCCCATCCCAAGTAGCAAAAAGGGGTTACAAAGATTTTTGGGTCTAACTTCCTATTTTAGAATATATGAGTCGTAAGACAAAATTGTGCGAAGAAAAGTATCATTCTTACGAACTCGAAGTGCTTGCTTTAAGAGAAGCTCAGTTGCAAGATGAGTGGACCAAGGCAGTAAGCGCACTAGTCGAAAAGGAAAGTTATAAAGACTTCTTTATAGAGAACGAGATTCTCTTAAAGACCCTGAGTTGATTATAGTGCCTTCAACAATGGAACATGAGATTATTAGACTTGCACATACCCAGGGTAATTTTTCAGTCAAGAAAACGCAATTCCTTCCTTCTGGTATGGGCGAGGTTATGGGTGTGTGTAAATGGAAATTAAAACGTGCAGTAACCTTCGTTTAATTCTATGCTTTTATTTACAGAAAAATTTCACACGAAACTTCGATTTATAAAAAAACTGGACGTACTCGTACTGGACTAACTATGGCGATTTATAGAAGAACTCCTCA
The DNA here is from genome assembly GCF_018151085.1 of Drosophila tropicalis. Lineage (NCBI taxonomy): Eukaryota > Metazoa > Arthropoda > Insecta > Diptera > Drosophilidae > Drosophila > Drosophila tropicalis. The sequence continues at coordinate 106,394 of NW_027173057.1, read as the reverse complement.
GTATGACGGCATCCAGTTTAGGGAAAAATCTTACCCCTCACTCTCTGCTGTTCACCCGGTGGCGTGAAAAGTGTAAATTATTTTCTTTCCCAGAATTATTTTTATTTTCTCGCATTTTGAAAACATTTGGACACGTTTCTTGATTTCTTTTGACTGAGTGATAGCTAACTCTTTACTATGTGACGGATTTTTACCGTGTGGTTTATCGTAGATGCGTAGTTTTCTTTTCCTCTCAGATACTCTACCGTGAAGTCATATTCCTCTAAATCTAGCCTCATTCACGTTATGTTTGAGAACGGATTTTTCGTACAAAATACGTATGATAGCGGACGATGGTCGTTTTTTATAGTAGGTATAAGTTGAGAGAGAGCTTGTTAGAGAGGCCGTAAATCAATTGCAAAGAGACTGTCAACTGAGTCGCACGTCAAGGGGCATAAGTAGTCCAGTGTTATTTTATAAGTATATTTAAATCTTAACAATAAATCGAACTCGATTGTTGATCAGGCTTTAGGTCATTTTTTTCCAAATAAAAATGAAACATTGTTTTTAAGTTTATTTTTATTTATTTTCCGATATATTTCGGTTGCGCAGCGGCAACCGTCTTCAGGGCAACTACAATAAAATACAAGAACATTTAACAATTATGTGACATTTAACAAAATTTTTTTGTAACATACATTATTTAACACGTCAGCAGTTTCATTTTTAATTGGGTAAAAAATGACCTAAAGCCTGATTAAAAATTTTTATATAACAACACAAAGGTCGCAAAAACTACCACAATGACAACAACGGATGGCCCGCCGATCGCAACCCAAACCATTGGAATTGCGGAAATAAAACTTAACTACAGCAACACAAAAACAACAATTAATAGACATCAGACTACCTCCAAGAAATTAGTAAGACTGAAAAGTAGTTTAAAATTTCTGTTAAAATGTAGAAGATCTAAATTAATTCCCAATTTTATCAAAAATACCACACGATGTGATAATATTTTTAAGTTTGACAATAACACATTTCCAGACATTAACAAAACATTGGACAGATATACATATTTCTTTCACACAAAAATATTAAACCTTCTTATAAATCATAAACATAACACTTTAATAAGAATCAACAACAAATTAGCTGAGACAACAAAAACTCTTGGAAAACAGCTGGACGAACAGAGCATGAGCGCATTTTTGGAGAGAGAACAAAACGCAGTAAAAAGACTAACAAAAACATTGCGGGAAGATCATGAAATAAAACATGAGAAACTAAACAACAAACGGAACTTTGCTCTCTTGAACAACAACAGAACTGACGATTGGTTTGTAAATGAGACAGAATTGGAATTCCCGCCGGATATAAAATCATTACTCTCAAAGGGTCCAAAGTTTGCTCTTCCCATAGAACACGAGAAGCTCCCTCTCATTAAATACATTGCCGATGGAGAAGAAATAGTTCAGACAATTAAGGAAAAAGAGAAACAAGAGGCAGCGCGTACTGCATTCTCTTTAATGGTTAAAGAGCATAGAGATACATAAATGCAACAGATCGTGCAATGTTAAATATAACTCAACGGACATACAAATTTCTTAAACAACATGACGATATTTTGATACTAACATCTGACAAAGGAAATAAAACGGTAGCAATGAAAAAGATTGATTATGACCATAGAATGATGGTCTCCCATTGTTTTAGTCTCGAAAAAGAATGGTCAAAAGCGCTTATGCTGTGACTACAGGAAATTAAACAGAAATATTCTTCGTGATAACTTTCCCATGGCTCATATGGACAGCGTTTTAGAAAAGTTGCAAGGTGCCAATATGTTTTCAACTTTAGACTTAACAAACGGATTTTTCCATGTACCGGTAGTAAAAAGCTCTCAGAAATACACTGCTTTTATGACTCAGAGTGGACAAAATGAATTCCTGTATGTGTCTTTTGGTATTTCTAATTCACCAGCTGTATTTACAAGATTCATAATGGTTGTGTTACGAGATTTGATTAAAGCAAACGATTGTGTAGTCTACATGGACGACATCATCATTCCAAGTGTAGGTATAGATGATGGTCTCGCCAAGCTAAAACCCGTACTAGACGTGTCGGCAAAAAACGGTTTACGAATTAATTGGAGTAAATGGCAGATGCTGCAACGAAAAGTCCTATTTTTAGGCTATGATGTAGAAAATGGTACCATAACGCCGAGAAAATAAAAGATTAGAGCTGTTTCGAATTTTCCCATCCCAAGTAGCAAAAAGGGGTTACAAAGATTTTTGGGTCTAACTTCCTATTTTAGAATATATGAGTCGTAAGACAAAATTGTGCGAAGAAAAGTATCATTCTTACGAACTCGAAGTGCTTGCTTTAAGAGAAGCTCAGTTGCAAGATGAGTGGACCAAGGCAGTAAGCGCACTAGTCGAAAAGGAAAGTTATAAAGACTTCTTTATAGAGAACGAGATTCTCTTAAAGACCCTGAGTTGATTATAGTGCCTTTAACAATGGAACATGAGATTATTAGACTTGCACATACCCAGGGTCATTTTTCAGTCAAGAAAACGCAATTCCTTCCTTCTGGTATGGGCGAGGTTATGGGTGTGTGTAAATGGAAATTAAAACGTGCAGTAACCTTCGTTTAATTCTATGCTTTTATTTACAGAAAAATTTCACACGAAACTTCGATTTATAAAAAAACTGGACGTACTCGTACTGGACTAACTATGGCGATTTATAGAAGAATTCCTCAGTATGACGGCATCCAGTTTAGGGAAAAATCTTACCCCTCACTCTCTGCTGTTCACCCGGTGGCGTGAAAAGTGTAAATTATTTTCTTTCCCAGAATTATTTTTATTTTCTCGCATTTTAAAAACATTTGGGCACGTTTCTTGATTTCTTTTGACTGAGTGATAGCTAACTCTTTACTATGTGACGGATTTTTACCGTGTGGTTTATCGTAGATGCGTAGTTTTCTTTTCCTCTCAGATACTCTACCGTGAAGTCATATTCCTCTAAATCTAGCCTCATTCACGTTATGTTTGAGAACGGATTTTTCGTACAAAATACGTATGATAGCGGACGATGGTCGTTTTTTATAGGATCATTATATGTATAAGTTGAGAGAGAGCTTGTTAGAGAGGCCGTAAATCAATTGCAAAGAGACTGTCAACTGAGTCGCACGTCAAGGGGCATAAGTAGTCCAGTGTTATTTTATAAGTATATTTAAATCTTAACAATAAATCGAACTCGATTGTAATCAAACAATTCAAATATTAATAAATAAATGTGGTAGTTTTTGCGACCTTTGTGTTGTTATATAAAAATTTTTGATCAGGCTTTAGGTCATTTTTTTCCAAATAAAAATGAAACATTGTTTTTAAGTTTATTTTTATTTATTTTCCGATATATTTCGGTTGCGCAGCGGCAACCGTCTTCAGGGCAACTACAATAAAATACAAGAACATTTAACAATTATGTGACATTTAACAAAATTTTTTTTGTAACATACATTATTTAACATGTTGAGGGGGGAGGGGACGCACAACCCGAATAACGCAGGCAGAATAAAAGAATAGTAACACGTCCGTACAACTCAGAAGTTTATTAGAGACTAATTGCGCGTGCCAGTAATTCAGTCGGGCAAGCGCAGTATTCAAATACAAAAAAGAGATAGATAGATGTATGCGTTCAAATACATACGCAATTAGAATACATGTGCATTGCTCTGGAAAGTTCTTGAACGTTACTTTTTTAACACCCTTCCTCAATGCAACCATGTTTACAAAGTTAACTCAAATTTAACATATTCACAAAGTCATTATGCTTTTTCTTTGGCAAATTCTTAGTTAAAATATCCGCTATCATTAAATCAGTCGAAACATACTTCAACTCAACAAAACCTTCAGATACAGTTTGTCGTACAAAATGATATCTTATATCTATATGTTTTGTCCTAGAATGATGAACTGGATTCTTCGCCAACTGTTGGGCACTCAAGTTATCTCCATATACAACTGTTGGGGTCTCGGCATTTCCACGTCCCAGCTCAATGATTAAGCGTCGCAAAACGATAGCTTCTTTGCATGCGGTCGACAAAGCTATATACTCAGCTTCAGTGCTACTTAGCGCCACACTGCGCTGTTTCTCAGATTTCCAAGATATTGGGCCTCCGGCCAAAAAGAAAACATAGCCGGTATAGGACTTCCGGTCAGTTTTGTCACCACCCCAATCGGCATCTACATATCCAGAAAAAGCTTGGCCGGTCCTTTTATAGCGTAGCTTTTTATCCATCGTTGATGCCAAATACCGCAGGATGTGCTTCACACCTGCTTCATGCTCTGAATGCGGATCTTGATTTCGCTGAGCCAACTTTGCAACTGAATGCAATATATCCGGTCTGGTGGTTAGAGCCAGCCACATCAGTTCGCCTATTTGAGTCTGGTACGACCCTATGTCAACCCTCTTGCACTGCTTATTGTCGCATGCCACTTGATGCCCTGCGTCAAGAGGAGTAACCGCCGGTCTGCAGTTTTCGATACCGTATCGAAACAACATATCGTTGATATATTGGGAATGGCCTAAAGTAATAGGCCCAAGAATCTCCATACCCAGGAATAGCTCAGTTGCACCCTTGTCTGTGCAATCGAACGCGTTTGATATCGCTGCTTTGATGGCATCCATCTTCTGTTTTGAACGACAAGCTATAAGGAGATCATCAACATAAACAAGAATTAATGTTAAGTCTTCTTCACCATGGTTTTGGTATAGACACGGCTCACTACTACATGGTTTAAAACCCAAATCTCGTAATACAGCGTCCAGCTTAGAGTTCCATGCCCTTCCTGATTGTTTCAAACCGTAGATTGCCTTCTTCAAATGTAATGCAGCCATTGGACGATTTTTGTCTGTGTACCCCATGGGTTGCCTCATATACACCGTGTCCTCCAGATCGCTATTGAGGTATGCTGTGCATACGTCCATTTGATGTAAATAAAGATCCAACTCTGCTGCCACCGCCAAAACAAACCTTACGCTTTCTAATCGACATACAGGTGCATATGTATCGGTGTAGTTTACACCGAACTGCTGCGAGCATCCTTTCGCAACCAATCGCGCCTTAAAACGTTCAATGTCTCCCTGCGCATTCTTTTTCAGACTAAAAACCCATTTGCAGCCTATTGTTCGTTGTTTGTTTGTTAGGTCTATCAGCTCCCAAGTTTGATTTTTTACCAGAGCTCCAAACTCTTTGTCCATTGCCTCTTGCCACTGCGATGCATATGGTCCACTTATGGCATCCTCGTAGGTCGATGGAATTGGTACCTCACCAGCCACAATCGAAGCAAGTATATTATATTGTTTTCTCGGCCGTCCAGGTTTTCCCGTTCTGATTACTCGTGGTCTGCCAGGTCCTACCCGCATTTCGCTCTCATCTTGTGCAAGCTTTTCTTCAGGTGCACTATGAAACGATTCCTCGTCAGCATCAGATTCAGCAGACTGTCCCTCTGATGCGTCGCTCTCGCTTTCATTTATTTCTGGATTTGCATCTGCTATCTCATTTTGCCTATAGCGTCTAGGCAAATCAAACATAACCGTCGTACAATTAGTTTGCTCTAAGGGATCTCTTTCATCAAAGAGAACATCTCTTCGTTCAACCACTTTGCGAGTTTCTCCATCATATAATCGGTATCCTTTTGCTTCTCTTGAATATCCCACCATGCGATATTCCTTTCCTTTTGGTCGGAATTTACTTTCCTGGTGACCCTTGGATAGCGCAACTGCAACAGAACCAAAAACTTTAAGATGATTAATACATGGCTTCTTGCCAGTCCACGCTTCCATTGGCGTTTGGTTTGTCAGTGCGCTTGTAGGCGAACGGTTCCTCAGATATACAGCTGTAAATATAGCCTCTGCCCACAATGCCTCACATAATCCAGACTGTGCCAACAAACACCTAGACATTTCCACCAGAGTGCGGTTAGCTCGGCCGCAACGCCGTTCTGTTGTGGAGTGTACGCTATGGTCAACTGGCGTAATATCCCGTTTTTCTTCAGGTAGTCATCGAATGCATTGTTCACATATTCTCGTCCATTGTCACTGCGGATACATTTTAGCTTCTTCCCTGTCTGCCTCTCCACTAGACTCTTGAACTCCAGAAACTTGCCAAAAACCTCATCTTTGCCCTTGAGGAAATACACAAAAATTCGCCTAGATTTGTCATCAATAAATGTTAGGAAATAACGTGAACCACCTAGTGATTTTGTTCCAAAAGGTCCGCAGACATCACTATGAACCAATTGTAAAAGTTCACTGGACCGACTTTCTGTCATCTTGGGAAATGGCTGAACATGTATTTTACTCACCATGCATGTCTTACATGGAGTATTGGGCGCGAAGTTGGTCACACTTAGCCCACGTACCAAGCCCTTACTTGCGATTTGCGTCAGACTTTTATAATTAAGATGACCAAAGCGTTTGTGCCACAATGATACATCTTCTCCGACAGCAGCAAAAAGATTTTCCGATTCAGCTTCAAAAACAAACAAGTTGCCTATCTTTTTTGCTTCTAAAATACATTCACCATTTTGTATGATCTTGGCCATATGTTTTTCGAAATGTACAACACTGTTATATTCAATAACACGCGCCACTGACATAAAGTTTCCTGCCAGCCCTGGTACATAAAGCACGTTGTTCATTGTTAATTTACATATTCCAGTCCGAATAGTGACTTTTCCTTTGCCTTCTGCACGTAAATACCCCGCATCTGCCAGACTGATCTTCTCATCATGTACAGAGAAATCTGAAAACATACTCTTATCGCAACACATATGACTCGTCGCACCAGAATCCAAGCACCACTTCTCTCTTTTCATATTCTCTGCTTCCAAAGCATTTATCAAGCTACATTGCTTGTTCTCCATTTTCTCAGTGTATTTGTACTCTTTCTCTTTTTTATCGACTCTCTCTTTGCCGCACTGTGCTTTGACATGCCCTTGCCTGCCGCATTTGTAACAAGTAATTTGCGAACGATTTCTCTGTGTGCGTGCATTTTGATTTCTGTTTCTGTTCTGCATAGCAACAAATGCCTCTTGCCCATTCTCTTTCGTTACAGTTAGACGTTTTCGTTCTGCTTCCTCCTTTAATTTTATGCAGAGAATTTCAAAACTGGGCAAATCGTCGCGCGTCTCGATGGCGACAACGAAATTCTCATACACTGGTGGTAAACTCGATAACAAAATGATAGTTCGTAACTCCTCATTTATTTGTACACCGGCGCCTGCAAGCTGATCTAACACATCAGAGAAACCATTTATATAACTGGGCATATCTTGACCGTCTGTCATGCGTAAGCTTAGCAACTTATTGTACAGCGATACCTTCCGCACCGGTCCCTTTGGCTGATGGACATCTCGTAGTCTTGTCCACGCCTCAAATGCCGTTGAACAATTTTTTATGTATGCCAATTGCGATGGTTTTACGCTCAACGTAATACTTGCTAGGGCCTTCCGATCCAATCCTCCGAGATCGATACCTTCCACCGTGGGCAAATTTCCAGCCGTTACATCCCACAGGTCTGAATGCACCAACACGCTGCGCATTTGTATATTCCAAGAATCATAATTCTTTTCATCCAACTTCTCGATGTGGTACAGATTACTCATGTTGTCTTTTGAGTCTCTTCTCCCGAATAAAGTTCGTAACTTATTCGTAGCTTTAATGCTCTCTGATATAAATCGTTAAATATATCACTTCTTTACTTTTACTATTCAAAACCGTGCCCTGGGCCCATAACCTGTTGAGGGGGGAGGGGACGCACAACCCGAATAACGTAGGCAGAATAAAAGAATAGTAACACGTCCGTAGAACTTAGAAGTTTATTAGAGACTAATTGCGCGTGCCAGTAATTCAGTCGGGCAAGCGCAGTATTCAAATACAAAAAAGAGATAGATAGATGTATGCGTTCAAATACATACGCAATTAGAATACATGTGTGCATTGCTCTGGAAAGTTCTTGAACGTTACTTTTTTAACATAACACGTCAGCAGTTTCATTTTTAATTGGGTAAAAAATGACCTAAAGCCTGATTAAAAATTTTTATATAACAACACAAAGGTCGCAAAAACTACCACAATGACAACAACGGATGGCCCGCCGATCGCAACCCAAACCATTGGAATTGCGGAAATAAAACTTAACTACAGCAACACAAAAACAACAATTAATAGACATCAGACTACCTCCAAGAAATTAGTAAGACTGAAAAGTAGTTTAAAATTTCTGTTAAAATGTAGAAGATCTAAATTAATTCCCAATTTTATCAAAAATACCACACGATGTGATAATATTTTTAAGTTTGACAATAACACATTTCCAGACATTAACAAAACATTGGACAGATATACATATTTCTTTCACACAAAAATATTATACCTTCTTATAAATCATAAACATAACACTTTAATAAGAATCAACAACAAATTAGCTGAGACAACAAAAACTCTTGGAAAACAGCTGGACGAACAGAGCATGAGCGCATTTTTGGAGAGAGAACAAAACGCAGTAAAAAGACTAACAAAAACATTGCGGGAAGATCATGAAGTGAAACATTAGAAACTAAACAACAAACGGAACTTTGCTCTCTTGAACAACAACAGAACTGACGATTGGTTTGTAAATGACACAGAATTGGAATTCCCGCCGGATATAAAATCATTACTCTCAAAGGGTCCAAAGTTTGCTCTTCCCATAGAACACGAGAAGCTCCCTCTCATTAAATACATTGCCGATGGAGAAGATATAGTTCAGACAATTAAGGAAAAAGAGAAACAAGAGGCAGCGCGTACTGCATTCTCTTTAATGGTTAAAGAGCATAGAGCGATGAAATACATAAATGCAACAGATCGTGCAATGTTAAATATAACTCAACGGACATACAAATTTCTTAAACAACATGACGATATTTTGATACTAACATCTGACAAAGGAAATAAAACGGTAGCAATGAAAAAGATTGATTATGACCATAGAATGATGGTCTCCCATTGTTTTAGTCTCGAAAAAGAATGGTCAAAAGCGCTTATGCTGTGACTACAGGAAATTAAACAGAAATATTCTTCGTGATAACTTTCCCATGGCTCATATGGACAGCGTTTTAGAAAAGTTGCAAGGTGCCAATATGTTTTCAACTTTAGACTTAACAAACGGATTTTTCCATGTACCGGTAGTAAAAAGCTCTCAGAAATACACTGCTTTTATGACTCAGAGTGGACAAAATGAATTCCTGTATGTTTCTTTCGGTATTTCTAATTCACCAGCTGTATTTACAAGATTCATAATGGTTGTGTTACGAGATTTGATTAAAGCAAACGATTGTGTAGTCTACATGGACGACATCATCATTCCAAGTGCAGGTATAGATGATGGTCTCGCCAAGCTAAAACCCGTACTAGACGTGTCGGCAAAAAACGGTTTACGAATTAATTGGAGTAAATGGCAGATGCTGCAACGAAAAGTCCTATTTTTAGGCTATGATGTAGAAAATGGTACCATAACGCCGAGAAAATAAAAGATTAGAGCTGTTTCGAATTTTCCCATCCCAAGTAGCAAAAAGAGGTTACAAAGATTTTTGGGTCTAACTTCCTATTTTAGAATATATGAGTCGTAAGACAAAATTGTGCGAAGAAAAGTATCATTCTTACGAACTCGAAGTGCTTGCTTTAAGAGAAGCTCAGTTGCAAGATGAGTGGACCAAGGCAGTAAGCGCACTAGTCGAAAAGGAAAGTTATAAAGACTTCTTTATAGAGAACGAGATTCTCTTAAAGACCCTGAGTTGATTATAGTGCCTTCAACAATGGAACATGAGATTATTAGACTTGCACATACCCAGGGTAATTTTTCAGTCAAGAAAACGCAATTCCTTCCTTCTGGTATGGGCGAGGTTATGGGTGTGTGTAAATGGAAATTAAAACGTGCAGTAACCTTCGTTTAATTCTATGATTTTATTTACAGAAAAATTTCACACGAAACTTCGATTTATAAAAAAACTGGACGTACTCGTACTGGACTAACTATGGCGATTTATAGAAGAACTCCTCAGTATGACGGCATCCAGTTTAGGGAAAAATCTTACCCCTCACTCTCTGCTGTTCACCCGGTGGCGTGAAAAGTGTAAATTATTTTCTTTCCCAGAATTATTTTTATTGTCTCGCATTTTAAAAACATTCGGGCACGTTTCTTGATTTCTTTTGACTGAGTGATAGCTAACTCTTTACTATGTGACGGATTTTTACCGTGTGGTTTATCGTAGATGCGTAGTTTTCTTTTCCTCTCAGATACTCTACCTTGAAGTCATATTCCTCTAAATCTAGCCTCATTCACGTTATGTTTGAGAACGGATTTTTCGTACAAAATACGTATGATAGCGGACGATGGTCGTTTTTTATAGTAGGTATAAGTTGAGAGAGAGCTTGTTAGAGAGGCCGTAAATCAATTGCAAAGAGACTGTCAACTGAGTCGCACGTCAAGGGGCATAAGTAGTCCAGTGTTATTTTATAAGTATATTTAAATCTTAACAATAAATCGAACTCGATTGTAATCAAACAATTCAAATATTAATAAATAAATGTGGTAGTTTTTGCGACCTTTGTGTTGTTATATAAAAATTTTTGATCAGGCTTTAGGTCATTTTTTTCCAAATAAAAATGAAACATTGTTTTTAAGTTTATTTTTATTTATTTTCCGATATATTTCGGTTGCGCAGCGGCAACCGTCTTCAGGGCAACTACAATAAAATACAAGAACATTTAACAATTATGTGACATTTAACAAAATTTTTTTTGTAACATACATTATTTAACACGTCAGCAGTTTCATTTTTAATTGGGTAAAAAATGACCTAAAGCCTGATCAAAAATTTTTATATAACAACACAAAGGTCGCAAAAACTACCACAATGACAACAACGGATGGCCCGCCGATCGCAACCCAAACCATTGGAATTGCGGAAATAAAACTTAACTACAGCAACACAAAAACAACAATTAATAGACATCAGACTACCTCCAAGAAATTAGTAAGACTGAAAAGTAGTTTAAAATTTCTGTTAAAATGTAGAAGATCTAAATTAATTCCCAATTTTATCAAAAATACCACACGATGTGATAATATTTTTAAGTTTGACAATAACACATTTCCAGACATTAACAAAACATTGGACAGATATACATATTTCTTTCACACAAAAATATTATACCTTCTTATAAATCATAAACATAACACTTTAATAAGAATCAACAACAAATTAGCTGAGACAACAAAAACTCTTGGAAAACAGCTGGACGAACAGAGCATGAGCGCATTTTTGGAGAGAGAACAAAACGCAGTAAAAAGACTAACAAAAACATTGCGGGAAGATCATGAAGTGAAACATTAGAAACTAAACAACAAACGGAACTTTGCTCTCTTGAACAACAACAGAACTGACGATTGGTTTGTAAATGACACAGAATTGGAATTCCCGCCGGATATAAAATCATTACTCTCAAAGGGTCCAAAGTTTGCTCTTCCCATAGAACACGAGAAGCTCCCTCTCATTAAATACATTGCCGATGGAGAAGAAATAGTTCAGACAATTAAGGAAAAAGAGAAACAAGAGGCAGCGCGTACTGCATTCTCTTTAATGGTTAAAGAGCATAGAGATACATAAATGCAACAGATCGTGCAATGTTAAATATAACTCAACGGACATACAAATTTCTTAAACAACATGACGATATTTTGATACTAACATCTGACAAAGGAAATAAAACGGTAGCAATGAAAAAGATTGATTATGACCATAGAATGATGGTCTCCCATTGTTTTAGTCTCGAAAAAGAATGGTCAAAAGCGCTTATGCTGTGACTACAGGAAATTAAACAGAAATATTCTTCGTGATAACTTTCCCATGGCTCATATGGACAGCGTTTTAGAAAAGTTGCAAGGTGCCAATATGTTTTCAACTTTATGTTTCTTTCGGTATTTCTAATTCACCAGCTGTATTTACAAGATTCATAATGGTTGTGTTACGAGATTTGATTAAAGTAAACGATTGTGTAGTCTACATGGACGACATCATCATTCCAAGTGCAGGTATAGATGATGGTCTCGCCAAGCTTAAACGCGTACTAGACGTGTCAGCAAAAAACGGTTTACGAATTAATTGGAGTAAATGGCAGATGCTGCAACGAAAAGTCCTATTTTTAGGCTATGATGTAGAAAATGATACCATAACGCCGAGCAAATAAAAGATTAGAGCTGTTTCGAATTTTCCCATCCCAAGTAGCAAAAAAGGGTTACAAAAATTTTTGGGTCTAACTTCCTATTTTAGAAAGTTTATTGAAAGATATGTAGTAGTCGCGAAACTGTTGTCTGATTTAATGCGTGAGGATTCGAAGTTTGAATTCAAAGATATACACAAACTCGCGTTCGAAGAACTAAGAGCTGCGTTGACTAAAGAACCCGTCCTTAAATTGTTTAACCCGAAATTGCAAACTGAAATATATGCGGACGCTTCAAAGTACGGATTTGGGGCAGCTTTGTTACAAAAGTATCCAGAGGATAATTTATTTCATCCCGTTGAATATATGAGTCGTAAGACAAAATTGTGCGAAGAAAAGTATCATTCTTACGAACTCGAAGTGCTTGCTATAATTAGAGCACTAACCACTAATCGATTAAGAGAAGCTCAGTTGCAAGATGAGTGGACCAAGGCAGTAAGGGCACTAGTCGAAAAGGAAAGTTATAAAGACTTCTTTATAGAGAACGAGATTCTCTTAAAGACCCTAATTGGGAGTTGATTGTAGTGCCTTCAACAATGGAACATGAGATTATTGGACTTGCACATACCCAGGGTCATTTTTCAGTCAAGAAAACGCAATTCCTTCCTTCTGGTATGGGCGAGGTTATGGGTATGTGTAAATAGAAATTAAAACGTGCAGTAACCTTCGTTTAATTCTATGCTTTTATTTACAGAACAATTTCACACACGAAATTTCGATTTATAAAAAACTGGATGTACTCGTACTGAACTATGGCGCTTTATAGGAGAACTCCTCAGTATGACCGCATCCAGTTTTGGGAAAAAATCTTACCCCTCACTCTCTGCTGTTCACACGGTGGCGTGAAAAGTGTAAATTATTTTCTTTCGCAGAATTATTTTTATTTTCTCGCATTTTAAAAACATTCGGGCACGTTTCTTGATTTCTTTTGACTGATTGATAGCTAACTCTTTACTATGTGACGGATTTTTATCGTGTGGTTTATCGTAGATGCGTAGTTTTCTTTTTCCCTCAGATAGTCTACCGTGAAGTCATATTCCTCTAAATCTAGCCTCATTCTCGTTATGTTTGAGGACGGATTTTTCGCACAAAATACGTATGATAGCGGACGATGGTCGCTTTTTACTAAAAATTTGTTTCCATATATGTATGTGGGAAATTGAGAGAGAGAGCAATCCAAAGTGATACAAGAGAAGAGACAAACACGTAGTGGCCGATCATTCTAATAGTGGTAGACAGAGCAGGGCATAGGATCATTATGTAAGTTGAGAGAGAGCTTGTTAGAGAGGCCGTAAATCATTCGCAAAGAGACTGTCAACTGAGTCGCACATCAAGGTCCATAAGTAGTTCAGTGTTATTTTTATAAGTATATTTAAATCTTAACAATTCATCGAACTCGATTGTCATCAAACAATTCAAATATTAATAAATAAATAAATATAGTATCGATCGTTAAATCAACACTACATACATGAAATAATTAATCCTAACTAAGCCAAAAAATTTATATTAAAAAAATGCAAATGTTTTATTACCAAAAGAAGAAAGAAAAGTTACTCTCCTTCACCATAGGCAATTTGATCATTAATGAAAGAATAAATCTAGATATATTCCACCAAGGCTTGAAAAAGAAGCCGGTGCAGAAAGAATCTATGAACTGAAGGTAGACATGTCAGAAAAACTATTTAGGTCACTTACACTTAATGAATTAAAACAAAAAGGAAAAAGGCACATTAAAAAATTTAGAAATAGCAGTTCTACCTCAAGTATAAGTAACAACAAATAAAGAAGAAATAAGAGATACATTAAAAAAATATCATAATGACCCAATAGAGGGAGGTCACTGCGGGGTAAACAGAACGCTAGGAAAAAAAAGAGATTTTTTTGGAAACACATGTCTGGAGACGTTGCAACATATGTACATCGAAGATTGCGCACAATGCAAACAATGAATGAATACGCAGTAACTATTATCTGCGACCTGTCCAAATATCTCATCATCAAACTCTTGGAACAATAGAAAGGAGCCATAGAACTTTCAATAAGGTAAACGCCCGAGATGTAAATGCTATTGGTACTTCTGTTGATTGTCACATTCTTGACTGATCATTGCTCCGAATTTACTAGCATGCGTTGAAAACATTAGTCAAATTTTTAACGTAGGTTTTTCAGAACAGCCTAATACTACCAAATCATTGGTGTATAAAAAGGTTTGGGATAGTAAGTAACTAAGATCATCATTTGTTGGAATGAATTAAGGGATATATTTATTTTTATAAATCGATATGTGCCTTTGCCTAAGGTCTTCATCCGGTGAAAACCTAAAGTCAAGACAAGAAATATATTTGGCTCTGGCTAATTGATCAAGAATATCATTCTGTTCTTGGCAAGGAAAATTTTACTGCAATGAATTTTTTATTTGAGCTTTTGTAAACCACCACTAAACGCCATCTTTTATCATTTGTCCCCAGAAGAGTGTGTTGTCCTTTCTTGTCCTTCGGAATATTATCAATATCTCTTAGGGCTAGTTTCGACGCAACATAATTTTGTGCCCCGGTGAAATTAGAACTCGTTTTAGTTGTATATCGATTTTTTGCTTGTGTTTATTCTAATTTCTTTGGCCTTGGCTAAGTATAACTAGTTTTTCTGGGGAAGTGTATATTGCGTGTCCCTCGTGTCGGGACTCCCCCTGCTTCTTGTTCTCCCCTTCGTTGTTGCGGAAGGCTCTTGATTGCGATTCTCTCTTTAGTTTCTACTCCTGAACGTCGATTGGCCCTTGGATAAATCCTGTGACCTTTTGTTTGCATTCTAAGGTAATAACATATTGTAACTCATCGAAGTCGGTCGTGATTTTTTTTGCGCTCTCGCTTAATTTTTGTTTTTCATTCTTTCGTGAAGCTAATTTATAATATTCAATTTAAATTCATTGCCTTACTAATTCTTAATAAATCGCTATACTCATCGCGAAGTTTGCGTTAAATTTACAAACATTTATATAAATTTATAATCAAAACTTTAACAAACGCAAATATAATTTTGTTGTTGCGCTGCTTAGTTTTTGATTTCGTTCTATCTTTTGCTCCCACCCGCGCTCTCAATTTACAGTTCATAGTTTGCTTTTGTTTGTGTGGTGTTGGTGCTCTCTATTCTTTTGTTTTCTCTTTTGATCGCGCTCGCGGCCGTTAACTTCGCGCTTGTGACAAGTTTTTGTTGTTGTGTGTTTTAATACAGATAAGTACAAATATTCTCTCTTTTTGTTTTCTCTTTCTAATTTGCATATTGCAGTTAGCTTTTGCCTTGGTTTGTATACGTCTCTCTTTACATACATACATATACAGTTTTCTTTTTTATTTACATATTGATTTATAATTTGTTTTTGTATAAATCAATTATTTAATAATGTCTGTCTGTTGCAAATATAATTGGAATAATCCCAGCATGACCAGTGAAGACTTTCTTTACTGTTGGCTGTGTGACAATGTAATGCACTTTAAATGTGCTGGTTACACAGTCAAGGTGCGGGACAGTATTGCACAGGGTGGCGGCCTTAAATGGGGCTGTGATTCGTGTCGTGGTTTGGAGCTCGAGATGCGAAGTTTTATGAAACGGACTGGGGAAGCGTTTAAAACCCTGTCAGCTGGCGTTCATAAGCTCCAAGAGGAGCTTTTGGCGATGGAGGTTCAATTCAGAAGTTCTAAACTTTTGATTGAATCTCCGACGCGCAAGAGGGCCAGGTTTCAGGGCGCGTCCCTCAGTCCGTCGGCACTTTCGTCTCTACCAGTTTCGGCTTTCGACATTGACCCTATGTCACCAAATGTACAGCAGCTGATGTCGTTTAGGAGTCCGGCTTTGGCAGGTGTGGAGTCTCTTCCCATTTCCCCTGGTGACAGTATCCCACCTACTAACACGATATCGATTGTAGTTTCCGAACCGTCCGGGCAAACATCCGTTTCCAGGAATATTGCCAATAAAGTAGTTACAAGAGGAGCTAGTAAAGTGCTGGCTGCTTCAGCTGCTGCCGCGTCTGCTGTAGCCGCTACAGCTGTGCCTAGTATTCCTAGTTCCCTTGTTGTAGTTCCACCCAAAAAGCAAATTTTTATTTCGAGGCTTGATCCCAATACTACTTCTGAAGAAGTCATAGCCTACATCCAGGGCAAAGTTCAAGCACCAAACATTGCGGTGGAAAAGTTCCGTTTCTCATATACTCGGGACATTTCGTCCTTTAAAATAGGTGTCTCCCCAGATCTTTTTGGCCAAATAT
The DNA here is from genome assembly GCF_018151085.1 of Drosophila tropicalis. NCBI lineage: Eukaryota > Metazoa > Arthropoda > Insecta > Diptera > Drosophilidae > Drosophila > Drosophila tropicalis. The sequence continues at coordinate 89,824 of NW_027173057.1, read as the reverse complement.
GTCATAAAGATTTTTGGCCGGAACACCTTGTTGTAAAAGATTATACAATAAAAAAGAAGAATCGGCCTCCGATTAGTTTGCTACCTGCCTCTGTGAATAACGTTCCTTCCGGCTCGTCTGCACCTGTTGGCGAGTCAAAAAATTAATTTCGTCCCTAACTCTGGCCTATCAGAACGTACGGGGACTAAAGTCTAAACTGTCTAGACTCTATGTAGATAGTATAGCCTTTGACCTTCATATTCTTGCCTTTACTGAGACTTGGCTGAAGCCTGATATTGCCGATGCTTGAATTTTCCCCTAAAAATATTTAATATATAGACATGATCGGACTATCCGTAATGGTGGTGGCGTTTTGATCGCTGTTGACTCGGCGTTCTCGTCTCAAATTGTCCAGTCCTCCAATCAGGAGATTGAATTTGTTTGTGTTAAAATTTCGTTTAATTCTTTTTCTGCCTATATTACTTGTTCGTATATTCCACCACAGTCCGACTTGGCAGTATACACTTACCATTTGGAAGCTATTCAACTTATATCCTCATATCTCTCTGACAAAGACTTGCTCGTTGTTCTAGGAGATTTTAATTTACCTGAGATTGCCTGGACCCTCTCATTTGATTCTTTATTACTGTTGCCCTCCTTGTCACATTGTTTCATAGATGGTCTGCTTGAGTTGTCCCTAACTCAAATAAATCCTGTCCGGAATAGTCGTAACAGATCACTAGATCTGGTATTTGTGTTGGATTCTTCCAACTGCGATATTTCCAGGACTGATCCCTTAGTTATCCCCGAAGACAACTTTCATCCAACTCTGGATATAACCATTGACCTTCCTTTTGGTGTTATGTCTCGACATAATAACTCGATGCCTCCAACCCGATGTTTTCGAAAGACAAACTTTACTAAACTTAAAAAACTTTTGTTAACTAATGATTGGACATATCTGTATACTTGCACGGATATGAACTCGGCCATTTCTGTCTTCTATAAAACTCTTGAGTCGTTCTTTGATGTTTGTGTCCCGCGTGTGACTCTAGGATGGTCTGATAGACCTGCTTGGTTCTCACGTGAGTTATGTAACTTGAAGAACGTAAAATCGAGATGTTATAAAAGATTTAAAAAATCCGGTAAAGCATCGGATTTTTCCCTATATGTAGTTGCTCAATCAAATTTTATGGTGCTGAATTCACAGTGCTATAAGGATTATCTTCAGCGATGTAAACTCAGGTTTTCTCGCGATCCTAAGCAATTTTATAAATTTGTAAATGTTAAACGTAAGACATCGGTGCACCCGTCTTACTTGTCTTTCGAAAACAATAAAGCTGACAATGATCAGGCAATTGGAAGGAATCATATTATATTCCTCTTCATAAAAAGGGGAAGAAGTCCGAAGCCTCCAATTATAGGGGTATTTCTAAATTGTCTGCCATACCCAAAGCATTTGAGAAAATAATAACATCTCAATTGCAGCATTTCTGTAGTTCAATCATTTCGTCATCCCAACATGGGTTTAAAAAACGTAGATCGACAACTACTAACCTATTAGAATTTACATCTCACTCAATCAAAGGGTTTAAGACTGCCGTGCAAACTGACGTCATTTATACTGACTTCAGCAAGGCCTTTGACTCCGTTAATCATACTCTGCTTCTATATAAATTAAACGCACTTGGCATCCCCAGCCTTTTGCTAGATTGGATTCTTCAATATCTTTCTAAGCGTACACAAAAGGTCCTCTTTAAGTCTTCATTTTCTAAGACCATCCAAGTGACCTCTGGAGTACCTCAGGGTAGTCATTTGGGTCCATTGCTATTCACTCTTTTCATAAATGATCTTCCATTGGTAGTGTCACATTCTCGGGTGCTTATGTACGCGGATGATGTCAAGCTTTACCTCAGTTTTAAAGACATATCATCTTCTAGCCTACTTCAATCGGATCTTAATGATCTTCAGAGTTGGTGTGAAACAAACCTATTAATCCTTAACGGCTCTAAATGTAAAGTTATGTCTTTTTATAGATGCACTCCATACTTAGCAACTTATTATTTAGCAACTTAAATTCTGTATACTTCTTTAATCCGTACTATCTTAGAGTACGGATCTTGCATATGGTCACCTCAATATGAGATGCACCAAAGTAAAATTGAATCTGTTCAAAAGCAATTTCTGCTTTTTTCTCTTCGCGGTCTAAATTGGGATCGCAATGTCAATTTGCCATCATACTCCAGTAGGCTTCTTTTAATCAATCTTCCTTCTTTAATTAATCGTAGAGTAATGCTTGGTGCTATCTTTATTCATAAACTTTTAATAGGTGAAATAGACTCTCCTGAGCTATTGAACCAGTTAAACCTATCTGTACCCCGTAGACCTACTAGAAATTTTATTCCTCTATCCTTAAAACACTGTAGCTCTAACTATTCTTTGCATGAACCTTTTCGAGTCCTATGTTCTGATTACAATTTTCTGTATCCCGTAATTAGATCAGAAGCCTCTCTTTCCCTTGTGAAAACTTCTATTTTAGCACATTTAGCTCGTAATTAGCTGTAGTTAATCATATTTTTAATTGTTTGTCCGTTTTATTTGTATTTGTCCACGCGATCATGCCGTCCGATATGAGGCTGCACCCCACGGTCGGTCGGGCGGGAGGTGGACAGCGCTCTGCTTGGGCTCGCGCGAAACAGGCTATGTCCTGGTGTCGTATGGGCCACTTGAACGTACTTCGCATTGTACGCGTCAACGTCCAGACAATTAAATCCTGAGTCTCTAGGGGTTTCACTTTCAGCTCAGCACCTTTGTTGCTTCTTTGAGATGGCTCTGCTTGCCCACTGATAACGACAGATCCCATGGTACTTGCTTTACAACAGGCTTTTCATCAGCATTTGGTGGTCTTACGGATTGGCCTGGAGCCACTTTTTGTTTAGTACTATTCTGAGGACGTAGTGTTACCTGCTGAACTTGTAAGGTTACTCGTAAGGCCTTATCAGTTCGTTGACTTTTTGCTGGATACTTTTTTTCCAGGACTTGTTATGCTCGGTTATACTTGTAAGGCCTTAAGAAACTTGTTGCTTCACTTGTTGACTCGATCACGATTCGATAAATAGATGCCTCTCCTTGAATAATGCTAACTTTAGCGCCTCTGTTGCTATGCGGGCATCCGTCACTTTCTTTTAATTTCTGGTGCTTTCCTATTGGTCACACAGCTTCTCTCGTTGTTGTATGACGCTACCTCTCTGTTCGTCGACACTGCCATCGCCCTTCGCTCCCCTTGATCCACTCATAATACCAGCTTTGCCTTATTGTTGCCTTTTCACACATACTTGGACTTACTCAGCATACATAGTTATTCTACTTATCCTATATTTAACGAATCTATGTTATATTGAACTTATATTGTTTATATATAAATATATTTATTTATATATATATTTTTTTTTATTGCTGATTGCATGTATGTGTTCTGGCCAATGCTTGGCTTTTTTATACCCTTGCAAAAAGGGTATATTAATTTTGGTCAGAAGTGTGCAACGCATAGAATGAAAGCATCTCCGACCATACAAAGTATTTATATTCTTGATCAGCACGACGAGACGAGTTCAAATAGCCATGTCCGTCCGTCCGTCCGTCTGGATCAACGCAAACTCCTCCTAGACCGTTAGAGCTACAGAGCTGAAATTTTGCACGTAGGCTTGTATATACTGCAGGGGTTGTATATCTCGAATTCAGCCGGATCGGACCACTATATCATATAGCTCCCATACAAACCCCAAAGTCACGAACAGTGACTTTTCTCAATAACTTCGTTATTTTCTGTGCTATTATCGTGAAACTTAATATTAGAGAGATTATTACCTATAAACTACTGTGCCAAATTTGATCAAGATCGGATGACTATATCATAGCTATAGCTCCCATAGGAACGATCGGTCGAAAACAGTGACTTTTGTAAATAACTTCGTTACTTTTAACGCGATTGCTCTCAAATTAAACATTTGTTAGTTTAATATATCTGTTAATGACTGTGCCGAATTTGATGAAGATCGTGTGACTATATCATATAGCTCCCATAAAAACGATCGGTGGAAAACAGTGACTATGATCAATATCTTCGTTATTTCCTATGATTGTAGGCCATTCTTTCGCAAACATAAACCTGTTTAGATAAAACGTTCTTCCACTTTGATGGCTAATAGGTAAGGAAAGAGTTACCAAAAAAGTTGCAAGGGTATACAAACTTCGACGCGGTCGAAGTTAGCCCCGGCCCGGATTTGTTTTTTCAATATTAAAGCAAAACCAGAGGGCCGGGGCTAACTTCGACCGCGTCAAAGTTTGTATACCTTGCAACTTTTTTGGTAACTCTTTCCTTACCTATTAGCCATCAATGTGGAAGAACGTTTTATCTAAAAAGGCTTATGTTTGCGAAAGAATGGCCTAAAGAATCATAGGAAATAACGAAGATATTGATCATAGTCACTGTGTTCCACCGATCGTTCCTATGGGAGCTATATGATATAGTCACACGATCTTCATCAAATTCGGCACAGTCATTAACAGATATATTAAACTAACAAATGTTTAATTTGAGAGCAATCGCGTTAAAAGTAACGAAGTTATTTACAAAAGTCACTGTTTTCGACCGATCGTTCCTATGGGAGCTATATGATATAGTCGCCCGATCTTGATCAAATTTGGCACAGTAGTTTATAGGCGTAATAATCTCTCTAATATTAAGTTTCACGATAATAGCAATAATAGATAATAGAAAATAACGAAGTTATTGAGAAAAGTAACTGTTAGTGACTTTGGCGTTAGTATGGGAGCTATATGATATAGTGGTCCGATCCGGCTGAATTCGAGATATACAATGCCTGCAGTATATACAAGCCTACGTGCAAAATTTCAGCTATGAAGCTCTTACGGTCTAGGAGGAGTTTGCGTTGATCCAAACACTTCTGACCAAAATTAATATACCCTTTTTGCAAGGGTATAAAAAAAGGAATTTTTAAAATTTTTTTTTTGAAATTCATTTATTTAGGTCCAAGGAGATTTGTTCTAACTACTTTTTGAATATGATATCTCGGAAATGACCGCCTCTGGCCTTGACCGCAAAATGTGCCATTTTTTCGGCATTTCGCATCACTTTGCCCACTGTTTCGGCCGATATGGCAGCAATTTCTTGTCGGATATTGTCTTTCAGCGCAGTCAGAGTCCTAGGTTTACCAGTGTTTACCTTGGATTTTTAATATCCCCATTGAAAAGGGATTCCGGAGGAGAAGAATAACCCAATCTTCATTCGTTGAATTCAAAATATGAACTGATTTTATTAACCAAAGTATGGAGTTTATAAAGGGAATCTTAGGCTCTAGGAGGTAACAATTGTTCTTAAAATATCTTATTCTAATGAGACTCAAACCCAAGATTTCGGGTGTTGAAAATTATTATTTTTTTGGGCACGGCTTCGGCCACTTGACATCCTGCCGTTGTGATATTTTGGGTTAATTACAAGTGTTTTTCTACAATGTGTGTGGCTGATTGTAATTCTAGTCATATGCTAGATTACTTATTTGTGACAAAGTGCATCTGATTTGGTGAAGCCGCTTCAGATGAACACGATGTTTATTCTTAAACACCCATAAAAAAAGTCAGGAGGCGTCAAATCAGGTGATTTCGGTGGCCAGTCATAATCGCCGTTTTTCGACATTAATCTTCCGGGGAACATTTCGCGCAATAAACTGGCCGTGGCATGCGCTGTATGGCATGTAGCGCCGTCTTGTGGGAACCAGTAATTATCCAATTCATTTTCACGAACAAATTATGCGTCGGAGAGTGGTACGAGCGATGCCTAACTCTTGCGAACGATGGCGACCTGATGTCGATGGAGACTCTACAATACTGGCTGGAACGGCATCAATATTCTCGTCGGAACGTCTTGGTCGTTGTCCGGACAGATGACTGGCTTAACACGATATAAATTGCGTTTATAATCGATGAAAAGTGTTGTCTCCAGGCAAAGTTTTTACTTTATTTTTATTTTTCCACGCACGTTTAGTTAACACAATTGAGAAGTTATTTTGAATGTACAGCTGAGCAATTTCAGCGCGTTGTTTAGGTGTGTATTGTTCCATGGTTGAAATTGTACTGCGGCAAACGCTACATTTTTATTTTTATTTTTTTATCAAAAAAAGCTTTCTGCTCTCTGACGTGACGGTCGTGTTTTTGCAGAGCTCCTGAGTTTTTATTATTATTTATTGTTTTTTCTCAATTTTTAATTGTGCTTATTTTGTTTACACTTCCGCTGGTGTTGTTCGTTTGACTCCCTTCTGTTTTATTTCCATAATTCGCCAAATTAATCAGTTTAAACAGTTTTTCCTTTTTCGTGATTAGTGTTTGGTGCATTTACATATTTTTTTTAATTTTTTTTTCTTTCGTCATTGCTTCTGCAGTTGCTCCCCTCATCGCCCCCATCATACCATCAGTGCTAGTGGCTTTGTTGTTCTCTCTGCTTTGTGCTTGTGCTCAGGTTCTCTCCCGCGTAATCACTTTTGTAAGGCCGCCTCTCAAAGCTCGGCTTATAACTGTTCTTGCACTCTCTGTTGTGCTGTGCACTCTAGCTGTCTCTTTGTTTTATTTGTAATTATTGATTATTTATCAATAATTATCTTTGTGCTGTGAATTTAATTTTTCTATATATTCTTATATATATAACATTTATTTTGCCTTTCTTTCGGCTTTTCAATGGCTTGTTGTCTACCTAATTGCAAACATTCTGATCGTTTTGATGATCAGTATAGAGCAATATCTTGTTGGCTCTGCGATAATCTTATTCACTTAAAATGTGCTGGCCTCAATGGCCGCGACTACGACAAATTTTCTGGTTTGTCTGTGTCTAAGCCTGAGCTTGGCTTAATGTGCTGGACTTGCCCATCTTGTGCCAGCCAGCAGCTTGATTTTAGCCGTATGTATAGGGATCTTCGTTTAAGGTTTCTTTCTTTAAACAAACTGGCCAAACAGCTGTCAAACGAGTGTGACTCTAGCGTTCAATTATTGTCGCAATTCAAATTTGTTCCACCTTCTGAGAAATTGCACAAGAAATGTACCCTTGAGTTGCCTCGTAAGCAGTCGCCAGCTCTCTCTATTACTTTCTCTCCGATTTTACTTTCGCCTACACCATCTTCTTGTCCCTCTTTATGCTCTTCTTTTCAGATTGAAGTACCCATTACAAGCCCTGGTGTACCTCAATCTATCCCTCACGGGAACTCTGATCAATCACAGGATCATGCCGGCTCTCAATCACTTGCGGATCCCAATGCTCCTCCGCCTCCACTAACTGTAGTGCCTCATCGCAAACAATTATTTATTTCTAGGCTTGCTCCAGATATGTACTTCTGAGTCGTCTGTGGCAGCTTACATTGGTAATATTTGCCCTGCTAAGGTTTTAATTCAAAAGTTTAAGTTTTCTAGGCCTCGCGAAATCTCCTCTTTTAAAATTACAGTACCAAATGATTACTTCTCAGCTATGGTTGACCCTAATATTTGGCCAGAGGGCCTAGTTGTACACGAGTTTGCGCCCAATAAGCGCTCTCGTCCGTTGCCTGTCCAACTTCCTACTTTATCTTCTGCTTCAAAAAACTAATAACGTCTAGTCTTTGCATTCATTATCAAAATGTAAGGGGACTTCTTACCAAGCTGTCGAACCTTTTCTGTGATAGCCAAACCTTTTCGGCTGACATATTAGCTTTCTCTAAAACTTGGCTTAACTCCTCTGTTTTAGATAATGAAATTCTTTCTAATAATTTTATTTCTTATAGGCTTGATCGTGTTGGTCGTCGTGTCGGTGGAGTACTCATTGCTGTAAACTCTAATCTGTCTTCAAGTGTGGTGCCGATTGATCTCCCCTTAGGTGTTGAGTTTATTTGCGTCGAAGTTACATGTTCTAACTTTAGCCTATATATCTCTTGTTCATATATTCCTCCAGCTTCTGATATCATGATCTACGTGCACCATGCTGATGCTTTACGAACTATTTTTGGTCGTCTTAAAGATCGTGATGTTCTTATAGTTTTAGGTGATTTTAACTTGCCTAATATTTCTTGGCTTGTTGATGATAATCTATCTTTCTTAATTCCTTCATCTCAACATGTTTTTCTTGATAGCCTACTTGAATGTCCACTATATCAGTTGAATTCTTTCTTTAACTGTTCTAAAAGAATCCTTGATCTTGTTTTTGTCTCTGATCCCACTGTTAGTGCTGTATCACAAACACAGCCACTAGTGAAACCTGAAGATCCTTATCACCCTATCATTGAAGTTACTATTTCTTACAATTCCGTTACTAATTTATTTAAAAACATCTCAAATTCTTGTCGTAGATGTTTTCGTAAAACAAATTTCAATCTTCTTAACAGCCTTATATTCTCTTTTGATTGGTCGTTTCTATTTGAGTGCTGCGATATAGATTGTGCAGTGAAGTTTTTCTATTCTGCTCTTAATTCCCTAATTGATAAATGCGTTCCTTATGTGAATGTCTCTACCGTCTCCAGCTCGCCAGTCTGGTTCACACGTAGGCTCTCTAATCTTCGTAACATTAAATCGAGATATTTTAAAAGATTTAAAAAAATTGGTTCGCGACTTGACTATGCAAATTATTGTATAGCCAAATCTCAATTTTGTCTTTTAAATACTCAATGCTACAACAATTATCTCGTTCGCTGTAAGGCTGAATTTTATAAGAACCCCAAAAGATTTTACAACTTTGTCAATTCCAAAAGACGCTCTAATGTACTACCTTCCACCTTCACACTTAACGACCAGTCTGCTAATAATGATTTAGATATTGCAGATCTGTTTGCTAAATTTTTTCAGTCGACATATTCTACTACTGTTTCGGATCCCACACCCTATCCCTTTTCAATCCCACATTTAAATTGTATGTTTTTTACCAGTATTACTGAAGACTGTATTCTCTCTAGCTTGTCATCTATGAAGTCTTCCTTCGTTCCCGGGCCTGATGATATACCTAGTTGCATCCTTAAAATGTGTTCGATTTCCCTATCTAAGCCTTTAGCTCGGTTATTCTTTATATCGAGTGAGACTTGTAGATTTCCTGATATTTGGAAGGAGTCATTTATTATTCCGCTTTTTAAAAAGAGTAGCAAATCGGATGTTTCCAACTACCGTGGCATTGCCAAACTTTCGGCAATACCTAAACTGTTTAAGAAAATTATTACGTCTTCTCTTCAACATCTATCCAGATCCAGATCCTTTTAGAATCGACTACCCTTGTACACCATGGCTTCCGTAAAAAGTGTCAAACTGATGTTATTTATACTGACTTCAGTAAGGCTTTTGATACGGTTGATCATTCTTTGATTCTCGCGAAACTTAACATCATGGGTTTTTCACCAAAATTATTGGGTTGGTTAAAGTCGTATCTTATTGGCAGAACCCAAAAGGTGTCTTTTCGTTCCTCGATATCTAAAACTGTTCGAGTTACGTCAGGTGTACCCCAAGGCAGTCATCTGGGCCCACTATTATTTACATTGTTTATAAATGATTTGCCTTTGGCCTTGGCTCATTCACGCGTGCTCATGTTTGCGGATGACGTCAAGATTTGTTATTCCTATAATGATCCTTCTTTCCAACAGTACTTGCAATCAGATCTCGATGCGTTCTGTGATTGGTGCCACATTAATAATAATTACACCTTAATGCCTCTAAGTGTTCTTTTATGACTTTCAGTCGTTTGTCTCCATTCCTAGCTCATTACTCTATTAAGTCTGTTCTGTTAGATTGTGTTCCATCATTCAAAGACTTAGGCGTTATGTTTGACCCTAAACTTTCATTTAATGTTCATATTTCTTCAATTGTCAACAGAGCAAGCAGCCTTCTCGGCTTCATTAAACGTTGGGCCAAAGAATTTGATGATCCCTATGTAACAAAGGTTTTATACACTTCGTTAGTTTGCCCTACTCTAGAATATTGCTCGCCAGTGTGGAACCCGCAATATGATGTTCACCAGCGTAGTATTGAATCGGTACAGAAGCAATTCCTTAAGTTTGCGCTACGCGGTCTAAATTGGGACCCGGGTCTTCGCCTACCTTCTTATTCTGACAGACTTCTTCTTATTAATCTTCCTTCACTTTATAACCGTAGGCTTGTTTTTGGCATTCTCTTTCTCCATAAACTAGTCAACGGCGAAGTCATTTCTACCAATTTACTAGATACGCTGTATTTTTGTGTTCCCTCACGTCGGACCAGAAACTTTTTTCCTATTCACCTTAGTAGATGTCTGACTAACTACTCTCTTCACGAACCTCTTCGTGTTCTTTGCCAATCTTTCAACAACCTTTCTCACCTTATCTCTCCTCATCTTTCTGTCACTTCTCTTCGCGCTATACTTTTTAATCATCTACAGCGAAACCAATGAAAATATTCTGGACTTGGATTGGCTGCAACTCATCCCTGGCCACATTGGCTGTGAATCGGGGCATAGCTGGCACCTAAAACACCTCCACCGGGCCGGGGATGTTTAGTTGTGTATAAAGCTAAGCTACCTTCTTCATTTAAATACTATCTTTCTTTAGCTTAAGCTTTTTCGTCGACTGCTGTGTTAGTTGACGTAAATAAATAAATAAATAAATAAATAAATGTAATGGGATATGATGTGAATGAGATTTTTAATAAGAAATGTTGTACTTATCCGCCGATGCAAGCTGGAGGAGCGGAACGATATCCGGACTCCGAACTCCTCAGTATGACCGCATCCAGTTTTGGGAAAAAATCTTACCCCTCACTCTCTGCTGTTCACCCGGTGGCGTGAACAGTGTAAATTATTTTCTTTCCCAGAATTAGTTTAGTTAGTTTAGTTTTTCTCGCTTTTTAAAAACATTCGGGCACGTTTCTTGATTTCTTTTGACTGAGTGATAGCTAACTCTTTACTATGTGACGGATTTTTACCGTGATACTCAGATACTCTACCGTGAAGTCATATTCCTCTAAATCTAGTCCGTTCTCGTTATGTTTGAGAACGGATTTTTCGTACAAAATACGTATGATAGCGGACGATGGTGGTTTTTTATAGGATCATTACATAAGTTGAGAGAGAGCTTGTTAGAGAGGCCGTAAATCAATTGCAAAGAGACTGTCAACTGAGTCGCACGTCAAGGGGCATAAGTAGTCCAGTGTTATTTTATAAGTATATTTAAATCTTAACAATATATCTAACTCGATTGTCATCAAACAATTCAAATATTAATAAATAAATAAATATAGTTCGATCGTTAAATCAACACTACATTTTTGGGGGGTTTGCCCGAAATATTGTTTAAAAAAAATAAACATATGTACATAAGACACTGCGTGAGTGAAAGAGACATCAAATAAAGTTCTACGAAGTAACAAAGCAAAAACTTCGTGTCGGCATCATTGTGTAAGAGCAAGAGTAACGGACGGCGATCAGTGAATCTTTCTAGAACAGTCTAGAAATATTGGACAGAGCGAATCAAGAGGTAAAACGTCAGCAGAGGCAGATGCAACCCGTTGGCAGAGGCAAAGCTGGACGTAGCGCGAGGCAAAACGTCAGCAGAGGCAGTGGCAACCCGTTTGCAGAGGCAAAGCTGGTCGTAGCGCGAGGTAAAACGTCGGCAGAGGCAGAAGCTGGATGCGGCAAGAGACAAAACGTTAGAGGAGGTTAGACAACCCGCTGGCAGAAATTAAACGAAGACTTAGTGGGACAGGAGCGGACTTGGGTAAATTTTTGGGGACTATATGTGGATAGTTCTAATTCTAATTGAATTTACTAAAACTAACCTTAGCATTAATTATTAGTATCGAACAAAAAAAAATATTGTTATATGGAGCTTGACGACACTTACAGTTACAGGCGAACTGCCTACAAATCATTCAAATCGATCTTGATTTGATCACCCTAAAAGATGTGGAGGGCAGTGTATCCTATTTTTCCGGATCAGGTAGTCCCGACATTGATTCGTGGGTGCAAGAGAAAGAAGTTTGTCACACCCATAGGATGCCAAAGAGAGAACAAACTGAGATATTCAGTGGACAGGACAGATTGGAAATATCTTCATCACAAATATTGAAGACAGGGATAGGAGTCTAGACATAAATCTTTCGCACTTGAACCATTTTATAAAAGGGGAAGTAGAAAAATTAATTAGAAACTATCAGCCAAAAAGAATATATTGAGCGACGAAATACCTGTGTATCAGCACCCGAGACGTTTAGCCATTTGTGATCAGGAAATCGTTGATAAGCAAATTCAAGAATGGCTAGAAGAGAAAATAATTAAAACCAGTACTTCTAAGTACGCGTCTCCAATTGTCTTTGAATAGGGATTCCGGAGGAGAAGAATAACCCAATCTTCATTCGTTGAATTCAAAATATGAACTGATTTTATTAACAAAAGTATGGAGTTTATATAGGGAATCTTAGGCTCTAGGAGATAACAATTGTTCTTAAAATATCTTATTCTAAAGAGACTCAAATCCCACGTTATCGGGGGTTGAAAATTATTATTATCTTGGGCACGGCTTCGGCCACATGACCTCCTGCCGTTGTGATATTTTGGGTTAGTTTAGAACTACAAGTGTTTTTCCACAATGTGTGTGGCTGATTGTAATTCTAGTCATATGCTAGATTACTTGTTTGTGACAAAAGTACAGTTTTATTATAATTTCTTTAGTGCATCTGATTTGGTGAAGCCGCTTCAGATGAACACGATGTTTATTCTTAAACATTCTGCAAAGGGCCGCCAAATGTGACGTTTTGTGACGTTTTATTTTTATTGAGTTGTCTTAAACAAATTATTATTATTAACATTATTATTAGTAAGATAATTGTTGGTAAAGAAGCATGACGAGCTACATGAGAGAAGTTAACCTTAGCAAATCAATGTTATCCTTCTTATAAACTGACTTCCTATTATTTTGTATGATTTTCCAAATTGGTTTACTAATATCGCCCGATGCCTAACAATTTTTGTTTCGGGATATCTACCCACTCCTGATGTGTATTACTGTGCTGACTTCTAGCCTTTTTATATGGTGGAGACTTTAAAGACCAACTACTTTTACCTCTCGGCTTAAACCAATGTGTCCTTTGCTGGTATTTGAATTTTAAGTGGTTATTCGGATTAAATGTTGTCCCTTTTTGTAATAGAGCCTCGGACAATTTCTTACCTGATTTTATTTTGACACTATTTCTTAGATAATCATTATTTAATTTAACCATTGCCATCTGACTGTCCTCATTTTGTACTGGCTCTGGGATATATACCTTTTCTTCCCCAGATTTTACTTTACCTCCGAACTGAGGTCCTGCCGGGGGCCATAAACTTCTTTCTTTCACCTCAGCTTTTATCTTACCTCTAAGGTGAGGTTCTGCCGGGGCCCGACAGGTTATTTCTTTTTTTGTTTCGTTGTTGAGTCTGTTTGGACTTGTGTTGTATTTATTTTCACATTTACCTTTTTTCTTCTCCCAACGCTTTTTAAAACCTGTAACATCTATTGTTGGTGCCACTACAGATATATTCATTTTTGATTTGGTGCATCCTGAGACGATCCAACCAAATTTAGTATTTTGACCTAGTAGACCATTTATCTTTCTAACTCCCCCTTTTAAAATTTGGGTATATACGTCTACCCCTATTATCATGTCAACCCTACCAGGTTTATTAAAGGTAGGATCAGCAAGTACGTAGGATTGCCATTTTGACATATCCACGTTTGCTATTTTTAACGGAAGAGCTTTGATTAACTTTGGCAAAACAATTGCCTCAACCTTAAGAAGTTTATCCCGTGGATTCCGCGTCTTCACATCTATTTTTACTTTATATTTTGATTTTTTTGCTTTTACTAAGGACACGCCACTTATTTTTGTATATTGTTTAATTTTACGTAACTTTAATATTTGAGCGGCTTCTTCAGATAATATAGTACTCTGACAACCACTATCAATCAAAGCTCTTAATGTTTGAAACCCTCCATTTATTTTCTTAATTTGTATTAGGGCTGTGGCCAACAATTTTTGTTGTGCCGTTACACAGGTATTAACGCTCTCCTGATTTTCTTCATAATGGAGTAACGTATGGTGTCCTCTGCTGCAAAATGAGCAGACCATTTCATTATTGCATCTCTTGTTGCTTGAATGCTTCAAGCATCGTGTACACAATTGTACTTTTTTGGCTATTTCCAGCCTTTATTGAGGTGTTAGCGCTTTAAACTTATAGAACAGAGTCCGTTATGCCAGGGGCCTTTGCAGATTGAACAACTGTCTTTAAACCCCACAGCCGACGTTTTTTCTAATGGTTTTTTAGCTTCCTTTCTCACGGCACTTAGCGAGCAATATCTTTGCTCCATGAATTCCATGACATCCGATAGCAATTGTATCTGCCTTGTTTTTCTAATCTGACTCTCATACAACTGTAGAGTCTCTCTGTCAAATTTTCGAAGTATGTGTTGAGCGAGTATTACGTCAACTTCATCGGACAAGTTTGCTTTAATTTTAATTAAGTGTATTGACTCATTAATTATGTCAATCACTCCTTTTACACTTTTTGCGGATTCATTGTTGATCATCGGTAAATCAACGATCCGATTTAACTGCTCGGAAAATACCCTCCGATTATTTTCATACCGCTTGGTTAACAGTTCCCAAGCGGCACTATAATTGTCAGCTGAACCTGACAATAGATGAGCTACCATGCTCCTTGCTTCGCCCTTTAACGCGGATTTTAAATAATTAAACTTGAGAGCAATACTTAAATCTTCTCTTTTTTCAATTAATTCTGTAAATAACTCCACAAACAGGTCCCATTCTCTAGCCTCTCCAGCAAATGTGGGCACCTGAATCTTTGGCAACACTGGTAATTCGCCTCTCACGTTAACATTCTCACTCTTACAATTTTCCTTTTTGTTCATTTTCATTTCTAACGCTGATAGAGAATTCCGGACATCGAATTCTAAATCATCCATAGTATTCTTAAATCTTTCATTACTTGTCAGTACTTGGCACGCCTGAACTTTCTGCCATAAATAATTGATCTTATTAACATACACTATGCATGTCTCATTGCCTGTTGAATTGTCTAAAGTGTGTAAATCTTTGACTATTCTATCCAAATATTCCTGGAGCTGTTGGACCCTATCCATAAATATCTCCTGGTTAACCTTAGGGTTTTCATTACTGGAGGTTGCATTCCCGCGCGACTCTCCTATGATATCATCAACTATCTCTGACATGTTTGCCTCCGCTTCAACGCACACCGACTTACTAGTGCCTGGTTTTTCTGACTCCCCTGTGGCTATAATTTTGGCAACTATCGTTAACGCTTCTTCATGTATTTTATTTCTGAAATAATCATGATCTAAATTTGGAGCAGTCTCAATCAATTTTTTGTTATTAGGTATCCATTGATTCCTTATCTCTTTTACTTCCTCTACAACTTTGCTAGTTATGCTTCTAGCATCTAGTGCTTCCAACTGCCTTAACCTGGCATGTAACCCTGCCTGCTTCTCTAACACTTTTGCAGCCTTATTTGTGAACATTTTAACTTACGCGTATATTTGGATATCGATAATATTAAAATATATAGGTTGATGTAAGTACTTATGACTATTTTAATTTATATCTTATCTGATGATCCTGTTTGCTGCTGCTTGTCCGCCAATGGGTAGAGTTCGCCGTTTTATTTTTTATTGTTTCGTCGCTCAGCTGCTGTTGTCCAGGGCCTATGGGCTCAGGCGGTACCGGTGCCGGATTTCGCACCAGATTTTCTTATACTGGCACTTTTCCAGCCTCTTCTTTGCAACTATCTTGTTGCTCTGCTGCTGTTGGTAGTTGCCGACTAGCAACTACATATAGTGTACATATGTATATAACTATACACTAGTTAACTTTATTTTTTTTTCGATATTAGGGCTTCGAATACGCCACACACGAACTTTATATTGTTCTTTTTTTTTTTTACCGCCGCCGAAATTATTGCAGTTGCTCGACTAGCCAAACTGCCTTTATATACTCGGTCGCACGCACTTTTTATTTATTAAGCAATATTTTGCTTTAATTTTATACTCTGTCTCTTACCACTGGTGGGGGAAAACAAGAGTTTTTTATTTTGCTACCTTTAGCTGGTCTAAGCATTTACACTTGCATTAGATCTCAAACTCTTAAGGAGCTGATTCATTCTCTGAGTCTCTTACCACTGGTGGGGAAAAACTACAGAGTTCCTTTTTTCTCGAAGGACCAAAATGAATAGGGATTCCGGAGGAGAAGAATAACCCAATCTTCATTCGTTGAATTCAAAATATGAACTGATTTTATTAACAAAAGTATGGAGTTTATATAGGGAATCTTAGGCTCTAGGAGATAACAATTGTTCTTAAAATATCTTATTCTAAAGAGACTCAAATCCCACGTTATCGGGGGTTGAAAATTATTATTATCTTGGGCACGGCTTCGGCCACATGACCTCCTGCCGTTGTGATATTTTGGGTTAGTTTAGAACTACAAGTGTTTTTCCACAATGTGTGTGGCTGATTGTAATTCTAGTCATATGCTAGATTACTTGTTTGTGACAAAAGTACAGTTTTATTATAATTTCTTTAGTGCATCTGATTTGGTGAAGCCGATTCAGATGAACACGATGTTTATTCTTAAACAGTCTTAGTCTCGAAATAGAATGGTCAAAAGCGCTTATGCTGTGACTACAGAAAATTAATCGAAAATATTCTTCGTGATAACTTTCCCATGGCTCATATGGACAGCGTTTTAGAAAAGTTGCAAGGTGACAATATGTTTTCAACTTTAGACTTAACAAACGGATTTTTCCATGTACCGGTAGTAGAAAGCTCTCAGAAATACACTGCTTTTGTGACTCAGAGTGGACAATATGAATTCCTGTATGTTTCTTTCGATATTTCCAATTCACCAGCTGTATTTACAAGATCATAATGGTTGTGTTACGAGATTTGATTAAAGCAAACGATTGTGTAGTCTACATGGACGACATCATCATTCCAAGTGCATGTATAGATGATGGTCTCGCCAAGCTAAAACGCGTACTAGACGTGTCAGCAAAAAAACGGTTTACGAATTAATTGGAGTAAATGGCAGATGCTTCAACGAAAAGTCCTATTTTTAGGCTATGATGTAGAAAATGGTACCATAACGCCGAGCAAATAAAAGATTAGAGCTGTTTCGAATTTTCCCATCCCAAGTAGCAAAAAGGGGTTACAAAGATTTTTGGGTCTAACGTCCTATTTTAGAAAGTTTATTGAAAGATATGCAGTAGTCGCGAAACCGTTGTCTGATTTAATGCGTGAGGATTCGAAGTTTGAATTCAAAGATATACACAAACTCGCGTTCGAAGAACTAAGAGCTGCGTTGACTAAAGAACCCGTCCTTAAATTGTTTAACCCGAAATTGCCAACTGAAATATATGCGGACGCTCGTACGGATTTGGGGCAGCTTTGTTACAAAAGTATCCAGAGGATAGTTTATTTCATCCCGTTGAATATATGAGTCGTAAGACAAAATTGTGCGAAGAAAAGTATCATTCTTACGAACTCGAAGTGCTTGCTATAATTAGAGCACTAGCCAAGTGGCATGTTTATATTCTAGGATCTCGATTCACCATAGTTACTGATTGTAACGCATTCGCTATGACCATGAAAAAGAAAGATGTTCCTTTGAGAGTTGCTCGTTGGGCTATGTATCTTCAAGATTTTGATTATGTTATTGTACATCGATCAGGTACCCAAATGAGGCACGTCGATGCGTTGAGTCGTTTTGCACGTTTTATACTTGTTGAGGACACTATTAAACATCGATTAAGAGAAGCTCAGTTGCAAGCTGAGTGGACCAAGGCAGTAAGGGCACTAGTCGAAAAGGAAAGTTATAAAGACTTCTTTATAGAGAACGAGATTCTCTTAAAGACCCTAATTGTGAGTTGATTGTAGTGCCGTCAACAATGGAACATGAGATTATTAGACTTGCACATACCCAGGGTCATTTTTAGTCAAGAAAACGCAATTCCTTCCTTCTGGTATGGGCGAGGTTATGGGTCTGTGTGTGTAAATGGAAATTAAAACGTGCAGTAACCTTCGTTTAATTCTATGCTTTTATTTACAGAACAATTTCACACACGAAACTTCGATTTATAAAAAAAGTCGAAGTACTCGTACTGGAATAACTATGGCGATTTACAGGAGAACTCCTCAGTATGACGGCATCCGGTTTTGGGAAAAAATCTTACCCCTCACTCTCTGCTGTTCACCCGGTGGCGTGAAAAGTGTAAATTATTTTCTTTTCCAGAATTATTTTTATTTTCTCGCATTTTAAAAACATTCGGGCACGTTTCTTGATTTCTTTTGACTGATTGATAGCTAACTCTTTACTATGTGACGGATTTTTATCGTGTGGTTTATCGTAGATGCGTAGTTTTCTTTTTCCCTCAGATACTCTACCGTGAAGTCATATTCCTCTAAATCTAGCCTCATTCTCGTTATGTTTAAGGACGGACTTTTCCTACAAAATACGTATGATAGCGGACGATGGTCGCTTTTTACTAAAAATTTGTTTCCATATATGTATGTATGTGGGAAATTGAGAAAGACCAATCCAAAGTGATAGAAGAGAAGAGACAAACACGTAGTGGCCGAACATTCTAGTACTGGTAGAGAAAGCATGGCATAGGATCATTATATAAGTTGAGAGAGAGCTTGTTAGAGAGGCCGTAAATCATTCGCGAAGAGACTGTCTACTGACAACAAAGGAAAATATTGTAATATGAAGCTTGACGATGTGGAGGGCAGTGTATCCTATTTTTCCGGATCAGGTAGTCCCGACATTGATTCGTGGGTGCAAGAGAAAGAAGTTTGTCACACCCATAGGATGCCAAAGAGAGAACAAAATGAGTCAGATATTCAGTGGACAGGACAGATTGGAAATATCTTCATCACAAATATTGAAGACAGGGATAGGAGTCTAGACATAAATCTTTCGCACTTGAACCATTTTATAAAAGGGGAAGTAGAAAAATTAATTAGAAACTATCAGCCAAAAAGAAATGCAAACGCACGAGTAAGCATGAAAATTATATTGAGCGACGAAATACCTGTGTATCAGCACCCGAGACGTTAAGCCATTTGTGATCAGGAAATCGTTGATAAGCAAATTCAAGTATGGCTAGAAGAGAAAATAATTAAAACCAGTACTTCTGAGTACGCGTCTCCAATTGTCTTAGTCTCGAAAAAGAATGGTCAAAAGCGCTTATGCTGTGACTACAGAAAATTAATCGAAAATATTCTTCGTGATAACTTTCCCATGGCTCATATGGACAGCGTTTTAGAAAAGTTGCAAGGTGACAATATGTTTTCAACTTTAGACTTAACAAACGGATTTTTCCATGTACCGGTAGTAGAAAGCTCTCAGAAATACACTGCTTTTATGACTCAGAGTGGACAAAATGAATTCCTGTGTTTCTTTCGATATTTCCAATTCACCAGCTGTATTTACAAGATTCATAATGGTTGTGCTACGAGATTTGATTAAAGCAGACGATTGTGTAGTCATGGACGACATCATCATTCCAAGTGCATGTATAGATGATGGTCTCGCCAAGCTAAAACGCGTACTAGACGTGTCAGCAAAAAAACGGTTTACGAATTAATTGGAGTAAATGGCAGATGCTTCAACGAAAAGTCCTATTTTTAGGCTATGATGTAGAAAATGGTACCATAACGCCGAGCAAATAAAAGATTAGAGCTGTTTCGAATTTTCCCATCCCAAGTAGCAAAAAGGGGTTACAAAGATTTTTGGGTCTAACGTCCTATTTTAGAAAGTTTATTGAAAGATATGCAGTAGTCGCGAAACCGTTGTCTGATTTAATGCGTGAGGATTCGAAGTTTGAATTCAAAGATATACACAAACTCGCGTTCGAAGAACTAAGAGCTGCGTTGACTAAAGAACCCGTCCTTAAATTGTTTAACCCGAAATTGCCAACTGAAATATATGCGGACGCTTCAAAGTACGGATTTGGGGCAGCTTTGTTACAAAAGTATCCAGAGGATAGTTTATTTCATCCCGTTGAATATATGAGTCGTAAGACAAAATTGTGCGAAGAAAAGTATCATTCTTACGAACTCGAAGTGCTTGCTATAATTAGAGCACTAGCCAAGTGGCATGTTTATATTCTAGGATCTCGATTCAGCATAGTTACTGATTGTAACGCATTCGCTATGACTATGAAAAAGAAAGATGTTCCTTTGAGAGTTGCTCGTTGGGCTATGTATCTTCAAGATTTTGATTATGTTATTGTACATCGATCAGGTACCCAAATGAGGCACGTCGATGCGTTGAGTCATTTTGCATGTTTTATGCTTGTTGAGGACACTATTAAACATCGATTAAGAGAAGCTCAGTTGCGAGATGAGTGGACCAAGGCAGTAAGGGCACTAGTCGAAAAGGAAAGTTATAAAGACTTTTTTATAGAGAACGAGATTCTCTTAAAGACCCTAATTGTGAGTTGATTTTAGTGCCGTCAACAATGGAACATGAGATTATTAGACTTGCACATACCCAGGGTCATTTTTAGTCAAGAAAACGCAATTCCTTCCTTCTGGTATGGGCGAGGTTATGGGTCTGTGTGTGTAAATGGAAATTAAAACGTGCAGTAACCTTCGTTTAATTCTATGCTTTTATTTACAGAACAATTTCACACACGAAACTTCGATTTATAAAAAAAGTCGAAGTACTCGTACTGGAATAACTATGGCGATTTACAGGAGAACTCCTCAGTATGACGGCATCCGGTTTTGGGAAAAAATCTTACCCCTCACTCTCTGCTGTTCACCCGGTGGCGTGAAAAGTGTAAATTATTTTCTTTTCCAGAATTATTTTTATTTTCTCGCATTTTAAAAACATTCGGGCACGTTTCTTGATTTCTTTTGACTGATTGATAGCTAACTCTTTACTATGTGACGGATTTTTATCGTGTGGTTTATCGTAGATGCGTAGTTTTCTTTTTCCCTCAGATACTCTACCGTGAAGTCATATTCCTCTAAATCTAGCCTCATTCTCGTTATGTTTAAGGACGGACTTTTCCTACAAAATACGTATGATAGCGGACGATGGTCGCTTTTTACTAAAAATTTGTTTCCATATATGTATGTATGTGGGAAATTGAGAAAGACCAATCCAAAGTGATAGAAGAGAAGAGACAAACACGTAGTGGCCGAACATTCTAGTACTGGTAGAGAAAGCATGGCATAGGATCATTATATAAGTTGAGAGAGAGCTTGTTAGAGAGGCCGTAAATCATTCGCGAAGAGACTGTCTACTGACAACAAAGGAAAATATTGTAATATGAAGCTTGACGATGTGGAGGGCAGTGTATCCTATTTTTCCGGATCAGGTAGTCCCGACATTGATTCGTGGGTGCAAGAGAAAGAAGTTTGTCACACCCATAGGATGCCAAAGAGAGAACAAAATGAGTCAGATATTCAGTGGACAGGACAGATTGGAAATATCTTCATCACAAATATTGAAGACAGGGATAGGAGTCTAGACATAAATCTTTCGCACTTGAACCATTTTATAAAAGGGGAAGTAGAAAAATTAATTAGAAACTATCAGCCAAAAAGAAATGCAAACGCACGAGTAAGCATGAAAATTATATTGAGCGACGAAATACCTGTGTATCAGCACCCGAGACGTTAAGCCATTTGTGATCAGGAAATCGTTGATAAGCAAATTCAAGTATGGCTAGAAGAGAAAATAATTAAAACCAGTACTTCTGAGTACGCGTCTCCAATTGTCTTAGTCTCGAAAAAGAATGGTCAAAAGCGCTTATGCTGTGACTACAGAAAATTAATCGAAAATATTCTTCGTGATAACTTTCCCATGGCTCATATGGACAGCGTTTTAGAAAAGTTGCAAGGTGACAATATGTTTTCAACTTTAGACTTAACAAACGGATTTTTCCATGTACCGGTAGTAGAAAGCTCTCAGAAATACACTGCTTTTATGACTCAGAGTGGACAAAATGAATTCCTGTGTTTCTTTCGATATTTCCAATTCACCAGCTGTATTTACAAGATTCATAATGGTTGTGCTACGAGATTTGATTAAAGCAGACGATTGTGTAGTCATGGACGACATCATCATTCCAAGTGCATGTATAGATGATGGTCTCGCCAAGCTAAAACGCGTACTAGACGTGTCAGCAAAAAAACGGTTTACGAATTAATTGGAGTAAATGGCAGATGCTTCAACGAAAAGTCCTATTTTTAGGCTATGATGTAGAAAATGGTACCATAACGCCGAGCAAATAAAAGATTAGAGCTGTTTCGAATTTTCCCATCCCAAGTAGCAAAAAGGGGTTACAAAGATTTTTGGGTCTAACGTCCTATTTTAGAAAGTTTATTGAAAGATATGCAGTAGTCGCGAAACCGTTGTCTGATTTAATGCGTGAGGATTCGAAGTTTGAATTCAAAGATATACACAAACTCGCGTTCGAAGAACTAAGAGCTGCGTTGACTAAAGAACCCGTCCTTAAATTGTTTAACCCGAAATTGCCAACTGAAATATATGCGGACGCTTCAAAGTACGGATTTGGGGCAGCTTTGTTACAAAAGTATCCAGAGGATAGTTTATTTCATCCCGTTGAATATATGAGTCGTAAGACAAAATTGTGCGAAGAAAAGTATCATTCTTACGAACTCGAAGTGCTTGCTATAATTAGAGCACTAGCCAAGTGGCATGTTTATATTCTAGGATCTCGATTCAGCATAGTTACTGATTGTAACGCATTCGCTATGACCATGAAAAAGAAAGATGTTCCTTTGAGAGTTGCTCGTTGGGCTATGTATCTTCAAGATTTTGATTATGTTATTGTACATCGATCAGGTACCCAAATGAGGCACGTCGATGCGTTGAGTCATTTTGCATGTTTTATGCTTGTTGAGGACACTATTAAACATCGATTAAGAGAAGCTCAGTTGCGAGATGAGTGGACCAAGGCAGTAAGAGCACTAGTCGAAAAGGAAAGTTATAAAGACTTTTTTATAGAGAACGAGATTCTCTTTAAAGACCCTAATTGTGAGTTGATTGTAGTGCCTTCAACAATGGAACATGAGATTATTTGACTTGCACATACCCAGGGTCATTTTTCAGTCAAGAAAACGCAATTCCTTCCTTCTGGTATTTTTTTTTTTTTTTTTTTTTTTTTTTTTAATTCATTTATTTAGATGGGATACAGTATAGCAGTATAGTAGGTTATAGAAATTTAACAATAAATATTATAAGAAATAACATAGGCTACATATGTAAGAAAAAAGGAAAAAAAAAAAAAAAATAGACAGAATATAGGAAAGAGAAAGTTTGTTACTGCTGGTGGCTTGTGCATTTGGGTGTAGGGAACATTACTTTCGGGACTAGCCAGTGGGCCATTGCATCGAAAGCACAGAAATTCCCTACTTACCCTACCCTAGCCCTCTCACGTTCTAGTCTGCGAAGCTCAGCTGCTGTAGACGCCGCATAGTCGCTGCATGCTCTCCAGTTAGATTCGCTTTCTAGCATAATCGAAATTAGATTGCCCGCGTTAATAGATGTACCCAGCTGTGTTCCCAGCCGAGTCCGCTGCTCCGCAAATCGGCCATACGTGAATAGTGCATGGCTAGCATCCTCCTCAATGTCTTCGGTGCACCAAGTGCATAGCGCACTATTTTCAATCTTAAAACGATGCAGATAGCTGCGAAAGCAGCCGTGACCGCTTAAGAATTGTGTCATCGGGAACGACACTTGGCCATGGTTTCTCTCTATCCAGCCTCTTATATTTGGAATTAGCGAGTGAGTCCATCTTCCATTCAATGCATCATCCCACCTCCTTTGCCATCTATCAATCGTGCGCTGCCTCGCCTCTGTGCGAGCGACCCTTCTAGTTGCGTTGTTGCTGCGTACTGCCAAGAACACTTCCTGATCCTCTAGGGCTAGTAGATCAATTGGTGGCATGCCCGCAATTACCAATGCTGCCTCCGTGGATACCGTCCTGAATGCACAGCAGACTCGTAGGGCACTCAATCGATATGTCGCTGCCAATCCTCTGGTGTAGCTAGGTGTTGCTGCTGCTCTGGCCCATATGGGCGCGGCATATAAAATAACGGATTTAAGAACCGTCATGAGGAGCTGCCTTCTCCATTGTTTGGGGCCCCTGGAGTTGAGCATGATGCGTGAAAGTTCCCTGCAAGTGCCTGCAGCCTTTGTGTTAGTCATCGCCAAATGTTCCCTGAAACTTAGCCTGGTATCAATTATTACACCAAGGTAGCGCAATGCTCGCTTAGACGCAACTGTTTCATCCGCAATTTTAATTGATGCTGTCTCCACTTTTTTCCTGCTACTGACTAGCACCGCCCCCGTTTTTTGCGCCGCCAGCTCCAACCCCATTCTGTCCAGCCAGTTTTTGACTATCAACACTGCCTCATTGCAGTTAGTTTCTGCCAGGCTCAGATGCTTCGCCACTACCACCAGTGCAATGTCGTCGGCGAAGCCCACCATCGTGCATCCTGCCGGTAGCGTCAAGCGAAGAATGCCGTCATACATTACATTCCATAATGTCGGCCCTAATACCGAGCCCTGAGGGACTCCGGCTGAGATGTGATGCGTTCTAAGCCCGTCATCGGTATTGTACAGGAGAGTCCGGTTGCTGAGATAGCCCCGTATGATACGTGTTAGGTACATGGGCACTCCAAAGCCTTCCAATGCAGATAGAATTTTATTCCAGCGTGCAGAATTAAAAGCATTTTTGACGTCAAGTGTGACTATCAGGCAATACTCCTTGTCTCCGCCTTTCCATCTCGTGCCTTCAATTGCATTTGCCGCTATGTCTACAACTGTTTTTATGGCATCGACAGTCGAGCGTGCTCTGCGAAACCCGAACTGAAGCGGAGCCAAGTCCCCCCACCTCTCTTATGGCCACTTCCAGTCTGTTGCAGATGACTCTTTCAAACACTTTGCCTAGGGTGTCGAGCAGGCAAATGGGCCTATATGCTGAGGGATCATCTGGTGGCTTATCAGGCTTGGGAATAAGGACCAGTTTCTGAATTTTCCATCTGCTTGGGAAAATGCCTGACCTCATGCATAGGTTGAAGAGTTCTGCGAACGCCTCGGGCTGCAGGGACACCGCTAGCTTAGTGGCGCGGCTTGGTATACCATCTGGGCCTGGCGCTTTGTCGTCTGCGATACTCCTTGCAGCATCAATTACCTCTCTCACGGTAATCTCTGCCTCATATTCTGCTGGTGTCGCCGATGGATCTTGCCTTTCTGCTGGGTCATGCACTGCGGGGAAAAGGCTGGATACGATGCGGCCGAGTTTCTCAGGGTCTGTCGGAGCTTGCTGCTTGTGCCCGTGAAGCTTTTTTACAATCGTATTATATGCCTTTCCCCAAGGATCTGTGTCGGCCGTGTCACAAAGTTCGAGAAACAGCGTACGCTTGCTGTCTTTGATTGCTTTTTTGAGTATTTTTCTCTTAGCCTTATACTGCTGCCTCAGTGTTTCCGCATTATCGCTGCCTCCTGACCGAGAATATTGGCGACGCGCTATGTGGCAGTCTCTTCTAGCTGCGGCGATATCGTTAGTCCACCAGTACACGGGTGTGTGGTGTCGCCGATACGTGCCTCGTCTTGCCATACTCCTGTTGCATACTTCTGTGAGGCAAGTTGTCACCGCCTCTGCTGCAGTCTCCGGGTTATTTGTGGTGTTAATGACCAGCGATTCGGTGAATAGCTGCGGGTTTAGCGTCTCCGCTTTGTACCCGTTGCACGAGTTGCGCGTAGTTGCTGCTCTGTTGCTATTGGCTCCTATGTCGCACAAAATGCCTTCATGGTCACTGCCGGTGTAGTGGTTGCTGATCCTCCATTTTATACTGTTGAACAGCCCGCTGCTGGCAAATGTCAGGTCAATTATCGACGCTGCACCACCCCTGTTGAATGTGTGTTGCGATCCCTCGTTGAGCAGAACCACATCGAGGGATGCTAACGCCTCAAGAACGGCCCTTCCCCTCCAGTTTGTGCTTGCGCATCCCCAATCCACAGACCAGGCGTTAAAATCGCCTGCTATGACCACCTTTTCGTGGCCTCTGGCGTCGTCAATTAGGGCATCTAGAATGCTATAATAATCATCGGCGGTAAGGCTGGGAGCCAAGTAACAGCTATATATTCGTACGCCAGATATCTCTGCTCTTACGAATCCAACCGCTGCGTGATTATTTTCCAATAGACATGGCGAACTTTCACATGCCCAAATGGCTGATCCTCCATCCAGCGACTGAATCCAGCCTCCACTACTCATGCGGCGGTAAGGCTCACTTATCAATGCATACGCTACCCGTAACTTCCTGACTGACTGAGTCAGTAGGTCATGAGCGGCCCTGCAATGATTGAGGTTGAGCTGCAGTGCTCTAAACATCCCTGATTTTGTTTAAAGCCTTCAGGAACGCCGGACACACCCTGCTTAGCGTTTTATGTGAGACATTTTGCCCCCCCGCTCGGGTACAGATGATGCACGATGGTTCTTCGCAACATTCGCTGGCACGATGGTGCTGTGTGCTGCCACAATTGAAGCACTGTTGGGATGCGTTAAATTGGCTGCCACAGTTTTTTGCTACATGCCCGAACTCCAAGCATTTAAAGCATCTGAGTGGTTCTACCTTGATCCTCACCCTACAGACTGACCATCCGATTCGAATTGTGCCCTCACTAAGTAGCTTTGCGGCCAGCTCGGCTGGTAGTCGTTGTGTCGCTGTATCGTGTTGCCGTATGCCTTTCGTAGTCTTGGCGCCGCATCTGCTGGAATATCTCCGTCTTGCGATGCGAACACTGCTTTGAGCACATCGTCTGGCGTGTAAGCCCCCAGAATGTCCTTAATTTCTACAACGATCGCCTTTTTGGGAACTCGGACTACTGCGCTATCGCCGAGTGCATCTTGTATAGCCGCCTTTAGCCCCTGTGTGCTTTCGTTGTCCTCTTTCACCATTTGGATGGTGATACCGCCGGCAGAATTCCGGATGCTGCGGACTTTCTCTCTGTACTTCTGCAGAGAAACATTTGTTGTGATCAGCTCTGTGACTTGCTGCTGCTTGGTTGCATCTTCGCAGTTTATAAATATGACGTCTGGTCTTGGTCTCTTGTTTTTCTGACCTACAGTCTGCCATTTCTGCTGGGTGCGTTGACCATTCAAGGCCTTGTTAGCCGTCTGAGGCATGGTCGACGGGTCAGCTACCGCGTCTCTCACAGTATCAGCATACGAAGGTCTATCGTGAGCCCGCCTCTTCTTCATTGGTGAGTTTCTAGTTGATGTCTGTTCCTCGCGGGGCCTCTTCGGAGTGACTTTATTGCCATTTTGTAGGCACAGGTCCACATTGGGATGATTTCGAGTCGGTTTCGGCTTTTTAGGCACCACTTTGGCGGCCTCGGGGGACATTTTCGTCGCTCCTTCGCACGTTATGGGCTTGCCTGCAAGTTTGCCGGCAATCGCATTTTGACAGAGCAGTCTTTGGAGCTCGTACATTCTCGTAATCGCATCCTTGTTACCTGCAGTTACATGCCGAGTTGGTGGCTTGCCACCTTCCTTTGTGGTGAAGGTTTTGGCCAGTGCATATAGCAGCTTGCCCAGCTCGTCAAGTTCCGGAATGTCGGAGACTAACGGCCGATTGGGACCTGATGCCACTTCTTCCATATTGGTGACAACCGACACCGACTCTCTGGGCGACATTCTAAGTCTTGGCTTTCTGCCAAAGATGGCCGCTTCGTCCCCCCCCTCTGCAATATCTTCCACCATGGCCTTTGTTACTGCCAAATATTTGGAGAAAGCCAGGATTTTTTTTTGCTACAAGACTATATTCCTATTTTTTGAATTTGAATTTGAAAAAAAATAAAAGGCGGGAACGGAATAATGTAACGCTTGTTACGAGATCCCCTAAGCGCCACCTGTGGACTGCGCCCTCCTGGGCGTTAGCGCTGTCCAACACTGGTGTTGATCAGCTGCTTGGGTGGCCCAGTGGAGAAGAAGAAGCAGAGTCTGTCAAGTTGCAACAACAAGAAACGTGTTGGCCTGGAGAAATTAAGATAAATTCCACACTCACACAGCAAGATAATAGGGGGCGAGTATGGAAAAAGGCGGGAGAAAGGCAGCAGGGCAGCCTCCCCTCTCCCTCCACTCGAAGTCCAGGTGACCAACCAATCCAGTCCCGGGGCCCAAAGCACGCCGGAATCCAGGGCAATCTGGCAGAGGTATGTGACTAAAACACTGCTAGGCGCCTCCTAAATAGTCTGTTCCTTTTTGCAGGATCGTAGGAATCGATTCTGCGAACTTTTTCGGCGGAGCAAACGAAAACAGCACCGCACTTGTAAGTTGTTATCTCTCTTCCCTTCCTTCTTCCTTCCCTTCCTTCTGGTATGGGCGAGGTTATGGGTGTGTGTAAATGAAAATTAAAACGTGCAGTAACCTTCGTTTATTCTATGCTTTTATTTACAGAACAATTTCACACACGAAACTTCGATTTATAAAAAACTGGACGTACTCGTACTGAACTAACTATGGCGCTTTATAGAAGAACTCCTCAGTATGACGGCATCCAGTTTTGGGAAAAAATCTTACCGCTCACTCTCTGCTGTTCACCCGGTGGCGTGAAAAGTGTAAATTATTTTCTTTTCCAGAATTATTTTTATATTCTCGCATTTTAAAAACATTCGGGCACGTTTCTTGATTTCTTTTGACTGATTGATAGCTAACTCTTTACTATGTGACGGATTTTTATCGTGTGGTTTATCGTAGATGCGTAGTTTTCTTTTTCCCTCAGATACTCTACCGTGAAGTCATATTCCTCTAAATCTAGTCTCATTCTCGTTATGTTTAAGGACGGATTTTTCCTACAAAATACGTATGATAGCGGACTATGGTCGCTTTTTACTAAAAATTTGTTTCCATACATATGGATGTGGGAAATTGAGAAAGACCAATCCAAAGTGATAGAAGAGAAGAGACAAACACGTAGTGGCCGAACATTCTAGTACTGGTAGAGAAAGCATGGCATAGGATCATTATATAAGTTGAGAGAGAGCTTGTTAGAGAGGCCGTAAATCATTCGCGAAGAGACTGTCTACTGAGAACAAAGGAAAATATTGTAATATGGAGCTTGACGACAGTTACAGTTACAGGCAAACTGCCTACAAATCATTCAAATCGATCTTGGTACACCCTAAAAGATGTGGAGGGCAGTGTATCCTATTTTTCCGGATCAGGTAGTCCCGACATTGATTCGTGGGTGCAAGAGAAAGAAGTTTGTCACACCCATAGGATGCCAAAGAGAGAACAAAATGAGTCAGATTTTCAGTGGACAGGACAGATTGGAAATATCTTCATCACAAAAAGAAATGCAAACGCACGAGTAAGCAAAATTATATTGATCCACGAAATACCTGTGTATCAGCACCCGAGACGTTTAGCCATTTGTGATCAGGAAATCGTTGATAAGCAAATTCAAGAATGGCTAGAAGAGAAAATAATTAAAACCAGTACTTCTGAGTACGCGTCTCCAATTGTCTTAGTCTCGAAAAAGAATGGTCAAAAGCGCTTATGCTGTGACTACAGAAAATTAATCGAAAATATCCTTCGTGATAACTTTCCCATGGCTCATATGGACAGCGTTTTAGAAAAGTTGCAAGGTGCCAATATGTTTTCAACTTTAGCCTTAACAAACGGATTTTTCCATGTACCGGTAGTAGAAAGCTCTCAGAAATACACTGCTTTTGTGACTCAGAGTGGACAATATGAATTCCTGTATGTTTCTTTCGATATTTCCAATTCACCAGCTGTATTTACAAGATTCATAATGGTTGTGTTACGAGATTTGATTAAAGCAAACGATTGTGTAGTCTACATGGACGACATCATCATTCCAAGTGCATGTATA
The DNA here is from genome assembly GCF_018151085.1 of Drosophila tropicalis. Lineage (NCBI taxonomy): Eukaryota > Metazoa > Arthropoda > Insecta > Diptera > Drosophilidae > Drosophila > Drosophila tropicalis. The sequence continues at coordinate 59,846 of NW_027173057.1, read as the reverse complement.
GATGATGGTCTCGCCAAGCTAAAACGCGTACTAGACGTGTCAGCAAAAAAACGGTTTACGAATTAATTGAAGTAAATGGCAGATGCTTCAACGAAAAGTCCTATTTTTAGGCTATGATGTAGAAAATGGTACCATAACGCCGAGCAAATAAAAGATTAGAGCTGTTTCGAATTTTCCCATCCCAAGTAGCAAAAAGGGGTTACAAAGATTTTTGGGTCTAACGTCCTATTTTAGAAAGTTTATTGAAAGATATGCAGAAGTCGCGAAACCGTTGTCTGATTTAATGCGTGAGGATTCGAAGTTTGAATTCAAAGATATACACAAACTCGCGTTCGAAGAACTAAGAGCTGCGTTGACTAAAGAACCCGTCCTTAAATTGTTTAACCCGAAATTGCCAACTGGAGTATATGCGGACGCTTCAAAGTACGGATTTGGGGCAGCTTTGTTACAAGGTATCCAGAGGATAGTTTATTTCATCCCGTTGAATATATGAGTCGTAAGACAAAATTGTGCGATGAAAAGTATCATTCTTACGAACTCGAAGTGCTTGCTATAATTAGAGCACTAACCAAATGGCATGTTTATGTTCTAGGATCTCGATTCACCATAGTTACTGATTGTAACGCATTCGCTATGACCATGAAAAAGAAAGATGTTCCTTTGAGAGTTGCTCGTCCACTACGTTGGGCTATGTATCTTCTAGATTTTGATTATGTTATTGTACATCGATCAGGTACCCAAATGAGGCACGCCGATGCGTTGAGTCGTTTTGCATGTTTTATGCTTGTTGAGGACACTATTAAACATCGATTAAGAGAAGCTCAGTTGCAAGCTGAGTGGACCAAGGCAGTAAGGCCACTAGTCGAAAAGGAAAGTTATAAAGACTTCTTTATAGAGAACGAGATTCTCTTAAAGACCCTAATTGTGAGTTGATTGTAGTGCCGTCAACAATGGAACATGAGATTATTAGACTTGCACATACCCAGGGTCATTTTTAGTCAAGAAAACGCAATTCCTTCCTTCTGGTATGAGCGAGGTTATGGGTCTGTGTGTGTAAATGGAAATTAAAACGTGCAGTAACCTTCGTTTAATTCTATGCTTTTATTTACAGAACAATTTCACACACGAAACTTCGATTTATAAAAAAAGTCGAAGTACTCGTACTGGAATAACTATGGCGATTTACAGGAGAACTCCTCAGTATGACGGCATCCGGTTTTGGGAAAAAATCTTACCCCTCACTCTCTTCTGTTCACCCGGTGGCGTGAAAAGTGTAAATTATTTTCTTTTCCAGAATTATTTTTATTTTCTCGCATTTTAAAAACATTCGGGCACGTTTCTTGATTTCTTTTGACTGATTGATAGCTAACTCTTTACTATGTGACGGATTTTTATCGTGTGGTTTATCGTAGATGCGTAGTTTTCTTTTTCCCTCAGATACTCTACCGTGAAGTCATATTCCTCTAAATCTAGCCTCATTCTCGTTATGTTTAAGGACGGACTTTTCCTACAAAATACGTATGATAGCGGACGATGGTCGCTTTTTACTAAAAATTTGTTTCCATATATGTATGTATGTGGGAAATTGAGAAAGACCAATCCAAAGTGATAGAAGAGAAGAGACAAACACGTAGTGGCCGAACATTCTAGTACTGGTAGAGAAAGCATGGCATAGGATCATTATATAAGTTGAGAGAGAGCTTGTTAGAGAGGCCGTAAATCATTCGCGAAGAGACTGTCTACTGACAACAAAGGAAAATATTGTAATATGAAGCTTGACGATGTGGAGGGCAGTGTATCCTATTTTTCCGGATCAGGTAGTCCCGACATTGATTCGTGGGTGCAAGAGAAAGAAGTTTGTCACACCCATAGGATGCCAAAGAGAGAACAAAATGAGTCAGATATTCAGTGGACAGGACAGATTGGAAATATCTTCATCACAAATATTGAAGACAGGGATAGGAGTCTAGACATAAATCTTTCGCACTTGAACCATTTTATAAAAGGGGAAGTAGAAAAATTAATTAGAAACTATCAGCCAAAAAGAAATGCAAACGCACGAGTAAGCATGAAAATTATATTGAGCGACGAAATACCTGTGTATCAGCACCCGAGACGTTAAGCCATTTGTGATCAGGAAATCGTTGATAAGCAAATTCAAGTATGGCTAGAAGAGAAAATAATTAAAACCAGTACTTCTGAGTACGCGTCTCCAATTGTCTTAGTCTCGAAAAAGAATGGTCAAAAGCGCTTATGCTGTGACTACAGAAAATTAATCGAAAATATTCTTCGTGATAACTTTCTCATGGCTCATATGGACAGCGTTTTAGAAAAGTTGCAAGGTGACAATATGTTTTCAACTTTAGACTTAACAAACGGATTTTTCCATGTACCGGTAGTAGAAAGCTCTCAGAAATACACTGCTTTTATGACTCAGAGTGGACAAAATGAATTCCTGTGTTTCTTTCGATATTTCCAATTCACCAGCTGTATTTACAAGATTCATAATGGTTGTGCTACGAGATTTGATTAAAGCAGACGATTGTGTAGTCATGGACGACATCATCATTCCAAGTGCATGTATAGATGATGGTCTCGCCAAGCTAAAACGCGTACTAGACGTGTCAGCAAAAAAACGGTTTACGAATTAATTGGAGTAAATGGCAGATGCTTCAACGAAAAGTCCTATTTTTAGGCTATGATGTAGAAAATGGTACCATAACGCCGAGCAAATAAAAGATTAGAGCTGTTTCGAATTTTCCCATCCCAAGTAGCAAAAAGGGGTTACAAAGATTTTTGGGTCTAACGTCCTATTTTAGAAAGTTTATTGAAAGATATGCAGTAGTCGCGAAACCGTTGTCTGATTTAATGCGTGAGGATTCGAAGTTTGAATTCAAAGATATACACAAACTCGCGTTCGAAGAACTAAGAGCTGCGTTGACTAAAGAACCCGTCCTTAAATTGTTTAACCCGAAATTGCCAACTGAAATATATGCGGACGCTTCAAAGTACGGATTTGGGGCAGCTTTGTTACAAAAGTATCCAGAGGATAGTTTATTTCATCCCGTTGAATATATGAGTCGTAAGACAAAATTGTGCGAAGAAAAGTATCATTCTTACGAACTCGAAGTGCTTGCTATAATTAGAGCACTAGCCAAGTGGCATGTTTATATTCTAGGATCTCGATTCAGCATAGTTACTGATTGTAACGCATTCGCTATGACTATGAAAAAGAAAGATGTTCCTTTGAGAGTTGCTCGTTGGGCTATGTATCTTCAAGATTTTGATTATGTTATTGTACATCGATCAGGTACCCAAATGAGGCACGTCGATGCGTTGAGTCATTTTGCATGTTTTATGCTTGTTGAGGACACTATTAAACATCGATTAAGAGAAGCTCAGTTGCGAGATGAGTGGACCAAGGCAGTAAGGGCACTAGTCGAAAAGGAAAGTTATAAAGACTTTTTTATAGAGAACGAGATTCTCTTAAAGACCCTAATTGTGAGTTGATTTTAGTGCCGTCAACAATGGAACATGAGATTATTAGACTTGCACATACCCAGGGTCATTTTTAGTCAAGAAAACGCAATTCCTTCCTTCTGGTATGGGCGAGGTTATGGGTCTGTGTGTGTAAATGGAAATTAAAACGTGCAGTAACCTTCGTTTAATTCTATGCTTTTATTTACAGAACAATTTCACACACGAAACTTCGATTTATAAAAAAAGTCGAAGTACTCGTACTGGAATAACTATGGCGATTTACAGGAGAACTCCTCAGTATGACGGCATCCGGTTTTGGGAAAAAATCTTACCCCTCACTCTCTGCTGTTCACCCGGTGGCGTGAAAAGTGTAAATTATTTTCTTTTCCAGAATTATTTTTATTTTCTCGCATTTTAAAAACATTCGGGCACGTTTCTTGATTTCTTTTGACTGATTGATAGCTAACTCTTTACTATGTGACGGATTTTTATCGTGTGGTTTATCGTAGATGCGTAGTTTTCTTTTTCCCTCAGATACTCTACCGTGAAGTCATATTCCTCTAAATCTAGCCTCATTCTCGTTATGTTTAAGGACGGACTTTTCCTACAAAATACGTATGATAGCGGACGATGGTCGCTTTTTACTAAAAATTTGTTTCCATATATGTATGTATGTGGGAAATTGAGAAAGACCAATCCAAAGTGATAGAAGAGAAGAGACAAACACGTAGTGGCCGAACATTCTAGTACTGGTAGAGAAAGCATGGCATAGGATCATTATATAAGTTGAGAGAGAGCTTGTTAGAGAGGCCGTAAATCATTCGCGAAGAGACTGTCTACTGACAACAAAGGAAAATATTGTAATATGAAGCTTGACGATGTGGAGGGCAGTGTATCCTATTTTTCCGGATCAGGTAGTCCCGACATTGATTCGTGGGTGCAAGAGAAAGAAGTTTGTCACACCCATAGGATGCCAAAGAGAGAACAAAATGAGTCAGATATTCAGTGGACAGGACAGATTGGAAATATCTTCATCACAAATATTGAAGACAGGGATAGGAGTCTAGACATAAATCTTTCGCACTTGAACCATTTTATAAAAGGGGAAGTAGAAAAATTAATTAGAAACTATCAGCCAAAAAGAAATGCAAACGCACGAGTAAGCATGAAAATTATATTGAGCGACGAAATACCTGTGTATCAGCACCCGAGACGTTAAGCCATTTGTGATCAGGAAATCGTTGATAAGCAAATTCAAGTATGGCTAGAAGAGAAAATAATTAAAACCAGTACTTCTGAGTACGCGTCTCCAATTGTCTTAGTCTCGAAAAAGAATGGTCAAAAGCGCTTATGCTGTGACTACAGAAAATTAATCGAAAATATTCTTCGTGATAACTTTCCCATGGCTCATATGGACAGCGTTTTAGAAAAGTTGCAAGGTGACAATATGTTTTCAACTTTAGACTTAACAAACGGATTTTTCCATGTACCGGTAGTAGAAAGCTCTCAGAAATACACTGCTTTTATGACTCAGAGTGGACAAAATGAATTCCTGTGTTTCTTTCGATATTTCCAATTCACCAGCTGTATTTACAAGATTCATAATGGTTGTGCTACGAGATTTGATTAAAGCAGACGATTGTGTAGTCATGGACGACATCATCATTCCAAGTGCATGTATAGATGATGGTCTCGCCAAGCTAAAACGCGTACTAGACGTGTCAGCAAAAAAACGGTTTACGAATTAATTGGAGTAAATGGCAGATGCTTCAACGAAAAGTCCTATTTTTAGGCTATGATGTAGAAAATGGTACCATAACGCCGAGCAAATAAAAGATTAGAGCTGTTTCGAATTTTCCCATCCCAAGTAGCAAAAAGGGGTTACAAAGATTTTTGGGTCTAACGTCCTATTTTAGAAAGTTTATTGAAAGATATGCAGTAGTCGCGAAACCGTTGTCTGATTTAATGCGTGAGGATTCGAAGTTTGAATTCAAAGATATACACAAACTCGCGTTCGAAGAACTAAGAGCTGCGTTGACTAAAGAACCCGTCCTTAAATTGTTTAACCCGAAATTGCCAACTGAAATATATGCGGACGCTTCAAAGTACGGATTTGGGGCAGCTTTGTTACAAAAGTATCCAGAGGATAGTTTATTTCATCCCGTTGAATATATGAGTCGTAAGACAAAATTGTGCGAAGAAAAGTATCATTCTTACGAACTCGAAGTGCTTGCTATAATTAGAGCACTAGCCAAGTGGCATGTTTATATTCTAGGATCTCGATTCAGCATAGTTACTGATTGTAACGCATTCGCTATGACCATGAAAAAGAAAGATGTTCCTTTGAGAGTTGCTCGTTGGGCTATGTATCTTCAAGATTTTGATTATGTTATTGTACATCGATCAGGTACCCAAATGAGGCACGTCGATGCGTTGAGTCATTTTGCATGTTTTATGCTTGTTGAGGACACTATTAAACATCGATTAAGAGAAGCTCAGTTGCGAGATGAGTGGACCAAGGCAGTAAGGGCACTAGTCGAAAAGGAAAGTTATAAAGACTTTTTTATAGAGAACGAGATTCTCTTTAAAGACCCTAATTGTGAGTTGATTGTAGTGCCTTCAACAATGGAACATGAGATTATTTGACTTGCACATACCCAGGGTCATTTTTCAGTCAAGAAAACGCAATTCCTTCCTTCTGGTATTTTTTTTTTTTTTTTTTTTTTTTTTTAATTCATTTATTTAGATGGGATACAGTATAGCAGTATAGTAGGTTATAGAAATTTAACAATAAATATTATAAGAAATAACATAGGCTACATATGTAAGAAAAAAGGAAAAAAAAAAAAAAAGACACAGAATATAGGAAAGAGAAAGTTTGTTACTGCTGGTGGCTTGTGCATTTGGGTGTAGGGAACATTACTTTCGGGACTAGCCAGTGGGCCATTGCATCGAAAGCACAGAAATTCCCTACTTACCCTACCCTAGCCCTCTCACGTTCTAGTCTGCGAAGCTCAGCTGCTGTAGACGCCGCATAGTCGCTGCATGCTCTCCAGTTAGATTCGCTTTCTAGCATAATCGAAATTAGATTGCCCGCGTTAATAGATGTACCCAGCTGTGTTCCCAGCCGAGTCCGCTGCTCCGCAAATCGGCCATACGTGAATAGTGCATGGCTAGCATCCTCCTCAATGTCTTCGGTGCACCAAGTGCATAGCGCACTATTTTCAATCTTAAAACGATGCAGATAGCTGCGAAAGCAGCCGTGACCGCTTAAGAATTGTGTCATCGGGAACGACACTTGGCCATGGTTTCTCTCTATCCAGCCTCTTATATTTGGAATTAGCGAGTGAGTCCATCTTCCATTCAATGCATCATCCCACCTCCTTTGCCATCTATCAATCGTGCGCTGCCTCGCCTCTGTGCGAGCGACCCTTCTAGTTGCGTTGTTGCTGCGTACTGCCAAGAACACTTCCTGATCCTCTAGGGCTAGTAGATCAATTGGTGGCATGCCCGCAATTACCAATGCTGCCTCCGTGGATACCGTCCTGAATGCACAGCAGACTCGTAGGGCACTCAATCGATATGTCGCTGCCAATCCTCTGGTGTAGCTAGGTGTTGCTGCTGCTCTGGCCCATATGGGCGCGGCATATAAAATAACGGATTTAAGAACCGTCATGAGGAGCTGCCTTCTCCATTGTTTGGGGCCCCTGGAGTTGAGCATGATGCGTGAAAGTTCCCTGCAAGTGCCTGCAGCCTTTGTGTTAGTCATCGCCAAATGTTCCCTGAAACTTAGCCTGGTATCAATTATTACACCAAGGTAGCGCAATGCTCGCTTAGACGCAACTGTTTCATCCGCAATTTTAATTGATGCTGTCTCCACTTTTTTCCTGCTACTGACTAGCACCGCCCCCGTTTTTTGCGCCGCCAGCTCCAACCCCATTCTGTCCAGCCAGTTTTTGACTATCAACACTGCCTCATTGCAGTTAGTTTCTGCCAGGCTCAGATGCTTCGCCACTACCACCAGTGCAATGTCGTCGGCGAAGCCCACCATCGTGCATCCTGCCGGTAGCGTCAAGCGAAGAATGCCGTCATACATTACATTCCATAATGTCGGCCCTAATACCGAGCCCTGAGGGACTCCGGCTGAGATGTGATGCGTTCTAAGCCCGTCATCGGTATTGTACAGGAGAGTCCGGTTGCTGAGATAGCCCCGTATGATACGTGTTAGGTACATGGGCACTCCAAAGCCTTCCAATGCAGATAGAATTTTATTCCAGCGTGCAGAATTAAAAGCATTTTTGACGTCAAGTGTGACTATCAGGCAATACTCCTTGTCTCCGCCTTTCCATCTCGTGCCTTCAATTGCATTTGCCGCTATGTCTACAACTGTTTTTATGGCATCGACAGTCGAGCGTGCTCTGCGAAACCCGAACTGAAGCGGAGCCAAGTCCCCCACCTCTCTTATGGCCACTTCCAGTCTGTTGCAGATGACTCTTTCAAACACTTTGCCTAGGGTGTCGAGCAGGCAAATGGGCCTATATGCTGAGGGATCATCTGGTGGCTTATCAGGCTTGGGAATAAGGACCAGTTTCTGAATTTTCCATCTGCTTGGGAAAATGCCTGACCTCATGCATAGGTTGAAGAGTTCTGCGAACGCCTCGGGCTGCAGGGACACCGCTAGCTTAGTGGCGCGGCTTGGTATACCATCTGGGCCTGGCGCTTTGTCGTCTGCGATACTCCTTGCAGCATCAATTACCTCTCTCACGGTAATCTCTGCCTCATATTCTGCTGGTGTCGCCGATGGATCTTGCCTTTCTGCTGGGTCATGCACTGCGGGGAAAAGGCTGGATACGATGCGGCCGAGTTTCTCAGGGTCTGTCGGAGCTTGTTGCTTGTGCCCGTGAAGCTTTTTTACAATCGTATTATATGCCTTTCCCCAAGGATCTGTGTCGGCCGTGTCACAAAGTTCGAGAAACAGCGTACGCTTGCTGTCTTTGATTGCTTTTTTGAGTATTTTTCTCTTAGCCTTATACTGCTGCCTCAGTGTTTCCGCATTATCGCTGCCTCCTGACCGAGAATATTGGCGACGCGCTATGTGGCAGTCTCTTCTAGCTGCGGCGATATCGTTAGTCCACCAGTACACGGGTGTGTGGTGTCGCCGATACGTGCCTCGTCTTGCCATACTCCTGTTGCATACTTCTGTGAGGCAAGTTGTCACCGCCTCTGCTGCAGTCTCCGGGTTATTTGTGGTGTTAATGACCAGCGATTCGGTGAATAGCTGCGGGTTTAGCGTCTCCGCTTTGTACCCGTTGCACGAGTTGCGCGTAGTTGCTGCTCTGTTGCTATTGGCTCCTATGTCGCACAAAATGCCTTCATGGTCACTGCCGGTGTAGTGGTTGCTGATCCTCCATTTTATACTGTTGAACAGCCCGCTGCTGGCAAATGTCAGGTCAATTATCGACGCTGCACCACCCCTGTTGAATGTGTGTTGCGATCCCTCGTTGAGCAGAACCACATCGAGGGATGCTAACGCCTCAAGAACGGCCCTTCCCCTCCAGTTTGTGCTTGCGCATCCCCAATCCACAGACCAGGCGTTAAAATCGCCTGCTATGACCACCTTTTCGTGGCCTCTGGCGTCGTCAATTAGGGCATCTAGAATGCTATAATAATCATCGGCGGTAAGGCTGGGAGCCAAGTAACAGCTATATATTCGTACGCCAGATATCTCTGCTCTTACGAATCCAACCGCTGCGTGATTATTTTCCAATAGACATGGCGAACTTTCACATGCCCAAATGGCTGATCCTCCATCCAGCGACTGAATCCAGCCTCCACTACTCATGCGGCGGTAAGGCTCACTTATCAATGCATACGCTACCCGTAACTTCCTGACTGACTGAGTCAGTAGGTCATGAGCGGCCCTGCAATGATTGAGGTTGAGCTGCAGTGCTCTAAACATCCCTGATTTTGTTTAAAGCCTTCAGGAACGCCGGACACACCCTGCTTAGCGTTTTATGTGAGACATTTTGCCCCCCCGCTCGGGTACAGATGATGCACGATGGTTCTTCGCAACATTCGCTGGCACGATGGTGCTGTGTGCTGCCACAATTGAAGCACTGTTGGGATGCGTTAAATTGGCTGCCACAGTTTTTTGCTACATGCCCGAACTCCAAGCATTTAAAGCATCTGAGTGGTTCTACCTTGATCCTCACCCTACAGACTGACCATCCGATTCGAATTGTGCCCTCACTAAGTAGCTTTGCGGCCAGCTCGGCTGGTAGTCGTTGTGTCGCTGTATCGTGTTGCCGTATGCCTTTCGTAGTCTTGGCGCCGCATCTGCTGGAATATCTCCGTCTTGCGATGCGAACACTGCTTTGAGCACATCGTCTGGCGTGTAAGCCCCCAGAATGTCCTTAATTTCTACAACGATCGCCTTTTTGGGAACTCGGACTACTGCGCTATCGCCGAGTGCATCTTGTATAGCCGCCTTTAGCCCCTGTGTGCTTTCGTTGTCCTCTTTCACCATTTGGATGGTGATACCGCCGGCAGAATTCCGGATGCTGCGGACTTTCTCTCTGTACTTCTGCAGAGAAACATTTGTTGTGATCAGCTCTGTGACTTGCTGCTGCTTGGTTGCATCTTCGCAGTTTATAAATATGACGTCTGGTCTTGGTCTCTTGTTTTTCTGACCTACAGTCTGCCATTTCTGCTGGGTGCGTTGACCATTCAAGGCCTTGTTAGCCGTCTGAGGCATGGTCGACGGGTCAGCTACCGCGTCTCTCACAGTATCAGCATACGAAGGTCTATCGTGAGCCCGCCTCTTCTTCATTGGTGAGTTTCTAGTTGATGTCTGTTCCTCGCGGGGCCTCTTCGGAGTGACTTTATTGCCATTTTGTAGGCACAGGTCCACATTGGGATGATTTCGAGTCGGTTTCGGCTTTTTAGGCACCACTTTGGCGGCCTCGGGGGACATTTTCGTCGCTCCTTCGCACGTTATGGGCTTGCCTGCAAGTTTGCCGGCAATCGCATTTTGACAGAGCAGTCTTTGGAGCTCGTACATTCTCGTAATCGCATCCTTGTTACCTGCAGTTACATGCCGAGTTGGTGGCTTGCCACCTTCCTTTGTGGTGAAGGTTTTGGCCAGTGCATATAGCAGCTTGCCCAGCTCGTCAAGTTCCGGAATGTCGGAGACTAACGGCCGATTGGGACCTGATGCCACTTCTTCCATATTGGTGACAACCGACACCGACTCTCTGGGCGACATTCTAAGTCTTGGCTTTCTGCCAAAGATGGCCGCTTCGTCCCCCCCCTCTGCAATATCTTCCACCATGGCCTTTGTTACTGCCAAATATTTGGAGAAAGCCAGGATTTTTTTTGCTACAAGACTATATTCCTATTTTTTGAATTTGAATTTGAAAAAAAATAAAAGGCGGGAACGGAATAATGTAACGCTTGTTACGAGATTCCCTAAGCGCCACCTGTGGACTGCGCCCTCCTGGGCGTTAGCGCTGTCCAACACTGGTGTTGATCAGCTGCTTGGGTGGCCCAGTGGAGAAGAAGAAGCAGAGTCTTGCAAGTTGCAACAACAAGAAACGTGTTGGCCTGGAGAAATTAAGATAAATTCCACACTCACACAGCAAGATAATAGGGGGCGAGTATGGAAAAAGGCGGGAGAAAGGCAGCAGGGCAGCCTCCCCTCTCCCTCCACTCGAAGTCCAGGTGACCAACCAATCCAGTCCCGGGGCCCAAAGCACGCCGGAATCCAGGGCAATCTGGCAGAGGTATGTGACTAAAACACTGCTAGGCGCCTCCTAAATAGTCTGTTCCTTTTTGCAGGATCGTAGGAATCGATTCTGCGAACTTTTTCGGCGGAGCAAACGAAAACAGCACCGCACTTGTAAGTTGTTATCTCTCTTCCCTTCCTTCTTCCTTCCCTTCCTTCTGGTATGGGCGAGGTTATGGGTGTGTGTAAATGAAAATTAAAACGTGCAGTAACCTTCGTTTATTCTATGCTTTTATTTACAGAACAATTTCACACACGAAACTTCGATTTATAAAAAACTGGACGTACTCGTACTGAACTAACTATGGCGCTTTATAGAAGAACTCCTCAGTATGACGGCATCCAGTTTTGGGAAAAAATCTTACCGCTCACTCTCTGCTGTTCACCCGGTGGCGTGAAAAGTGTAAATTATTTTCTTTTCCAGAATTATTTTTATATTCTCGCATTTTAAAAACATTCGGGCACGTTTCTTGATTTCTTTTGACTGATTGATAGCTAACTCTTTACTATGTGACGGATTTTTATCGTGTGGTTTATCGTAGATGCGTAGTTTTCTTTTTCCCTCAGATACTCTACCGTGAAGTCATATTCCTCTAAATCTAGTCTCATTCTCGTTATGTTTAAGGACGGATTTTTCCTACAAAATACGTATGATAGCGGACTATGGTCGCTTTTTACTAAAAATTTGTTTCCATACATATGGATGTGGGAAATTGAGAAAGACCAATCCAAAGTGATAGAAGAGAAGAGACAAACACGTAGTGGCCGAACATTCTAGTACTGGTAGAGAAAGCATGGCATAGGATCATTATATAAGTTGAGAGAGAGCTTGTTAGAGAGGCCGTAAATCATTCGCGAAGAGACTGTCTACTGAGAACAAAGGAAAATATTGTAATATGGAGCTTGACGACAGTTACAGTTACAGGCAAACTGCCTACAAATCATTCAAATCGATCTTGGTACACCCTAAAAGATGTGGAGGGCAGTGTATCCTATTTTTCCGGATCAGGTAGTCCCGACATTGATTCGTGGGTGCAAGAGAAAGAAGTTTGTCACACCCATAGGATGCCAAAGAGAGAACAAAATGAGTCAGATTTTCAGTGGACAGGACAGATTGGAAATATCTTCATCACAAAAAGAAATGCAAACGCACGAGTAAGCAAAATTATATTGATCCACGAAATACCTGTGTATCAGCACCCGAGACGTTTAGCCATTTGTGATCAGGAAATCGTTGATAAGCAAATTCAAGAATGGCTAGAAGAGAAAATAATTAAAACCAGTACTTCTGAGTACGCGTCTCCAATTGTCTTAGTCTCGAAAAAGAATGGTCAAAAGCGCTTATGCTGTGACTACAGAAAATTAATCGAAAATATCCTTCGTGATAACTTTCCCATGGCTCATATGGACAGCGTTTTAGAAAAGTTGCAAGGTGCCAATATGTTTTCAACTTTAGCCTTAACAAACGGATTTTTCCATGTACCGGTAGTAGAAAGCTCTCAGAAATACACTGCTTTTGTGACTCAGAGTGGACAATATGAATTCCTGTATGTTTCTTTCGATATTTCCAATTCACCAGCTGTATTTACAAGATTCATAATGGTTGTGTTACGAGATTTGATTAAAGCAAACGATTGTGTAGTCTACATGGACGACATCATCATTCCAAGTGCATGTATAGATGATGGTCTCGCCAAGCTAAAACGCGTACTAGACGTGTCAGCAAAAAAACGGTTTACGAATTAATTGGAGTAAATGGCAGATGCTTCAACGAAAAGTCCTATTTTTAGGCTATGATGTAGAAAATGGTACCATAACGCCGAGCAAATAAAAGATTAGAGCTGTTTCGAATTTTCCCATCCCAAGTAGCAAAAAGGGGTTACAAAGATTTTTGGGTCTAACGTCCTATTTTAGAAAGTTTATTGAAAGATATGCAGAAGTCGCGAAACCGTTGTCTGATTTAATGCGTGAGGATTCGAAGTTTGAATTCAAAGATATACACAAACTCGCGTTCGAAGAACTAAGAGCTGCGTTGACTAAAGAACCCGTCCTTAAATTGTTTAACCCGAAATTGCCAACTGGAGTATATGCGGACGCTTCAAAGTACGGATTTGGGGCAGCTTTGTTACAAGGTATCCAGAGGATAGTTTATTTCATCCCGTTGAATATATGAGTCGTAAGACAAAATTGTGCGATGAAAAGTATCATTCTTACGAACTCGAAGTGCTTGCTATAATTAGAGCACTAACCAAATGGCATGTTTATGTTCTAGGATCTCGATTCACCATAGTTACTGATTGTAACGCATTCGCTATGACCATGAAAAAGAAAGATGTTCCTTTGAGAGTTGCTCGTCCACTACGTTGGGCTATGTATCTTCTAGATTTTGATTATGTTATTGTACATCGATCAGGTACCCAAATGAGGCACGCCGATGCGTTGAGTCGTTTTGCATGTTTTATGCTTGTTGAGGACACTATTAAACATCGATTAAGAGAAGCTCAGTTGCAAGCTGAGTGGACCAAGGCAGTAAGGCCACTAGTCGAAAAGGAAAGTTATAAAGACTTCTTTATAGAGAACGAGATTCTCTTAAAGACCCTAATTGTGAGTTGATTGTAGTGCCGTCAACAATGGAACATGAGATTATTAGACTTGCACATACCCAGGGTCATTTTTAGTCAAGAAAACGCAATTCCTTCCTTCTGGTATGAGCGAGGTTATGGGTTTGTGTAAATGGAAATTAAAACGTGCAGTAACCTTCGTTTAATTCTATGCTTTTATTTACAGAACAATTTCACACACGAAACTTCGATTTATAAAAAAAGTCGAAGTACTCGTACTGGAATAACTATGGCGATTTACAGGAGAACTCCTCAGTATGACGGCATCCGGTTTTGGGAAAAAATCTTACCCCTCACTCTCTTCTGTTCACCCTGTTAAAAATTTGTTTCCATATATGTATGTATGTGCGAAATTGAGAAAGACCAATCCAAAGTGATAGAAGAGAAGAGACAAACACGTAGTGGCCGAACATTCTAGTACTGGTAGAAAAAGCATGGCATAGGATCATTATATAAGTTGAGAGAGAGCTTGTTAGAGAGCTTGTTAGACGTGTCAGCAAAAAAACGGTTTACGAATTAATTGGAGTAAATGGCAGATGCTTCAACGAAAAGTCCTATTTTTAGGCTATGATGTAGAAAATGGTACCATAACGCCGAGCAAATAAAAGATTAGAGCTGTTTCGAATTTTCCCATCCCAAGTAGCAAAAAGGGGTTACAAAGATTTTTGGGTCTAACGTTCTATTTTAGAAAGTTTATTGAATGATATGCAGTAGTCGCGAAACCGTTGTCTGATTTAATGCGTGAGGATTCGAAGTTTAAATTCAAAGATATACACAAACTCGCGTTCGAAGAACTAAGAGCTGCGTTGACTAAAGAACCCGTCCTTAAATTGTTTAACCCGAAATTGCCAACTGAAATATATGCGGACGCTTCAAAGTACGGATTTGGGGCAGCTTTGTTACAAGGTATCCAGAGGATAGTTTATTTCATCCCGTTGAATATATGAGTCGTAAGACAAAATTGTGCGAAGAAAAGTATCATTCTTACGAACTCGAAGTGCTTGCTATAATTAGAGCACTAGCCAAATGGCATGTTTATGTTCTAGGATCTCGATTCACCATAGTTACTGATTGTAACGCATTCGCTATGACCATGAAAAAGAAAGATGTTCCTTTGAGAGTTGCTCGTCCACTACGTTGGGCTATGTATCTTCTAGATTTTGATTATGTTATTGTACATCGATCAGGTACCCAAATGAGGCACGTCGATGCGTTGAGTCGTTTTGCATGTTTTATGCTTGTTGAGGACACTATTAAACATCGATTAAGAGAAGCTCAGTTGCAAGATGAGTGGACCAAGGCAGTAAGGGCACTAGTCGAAAAGGAAAGTTATAAAGACTTTTTTATAGAGAACGAGATTCTCTTTAAAGACCCTAATTGTGAGTTGATTGTAGTGCCTTCAACAATGGAACATGAGATTATTAGACTTGCACATACCCAGGGTCATTTTTAGTCAAGAAAACGCAATTCCTTCCTTCTGGTATGGGCGAGGTAATGGGTTTGTGTAAATGGAAATTAAAACGTGCAGTAACCTTCGTTTAATTCTATGCTTTTATTTACAGAACAATTTCACACACGAAACTTCGATTTATAAAAAACTGGACGTTCTCGTACTGAACTAACTATGGCGCTTTATAGGAGAACTCCTCAGTATGACGGCATCCAGTTTTGGGAAAAAATCTTACCCCTCACTCTCTGCTGTTCACCCGGTGGCGTGAAAAGTGTAAATTATTTTCTTTCCCAGAATTCTCGCATTTTAAAATTATTCGGGCACGTTTCTTGATTTCTTTTGACTGATTGATAGCTAACTCTTTACTATGTGACGGATTTTTATCGTGTGGTTTATCGTAGATGCGTAGTTTTCTTTTTCCCTCAGATACTCTACCGTGAAGTCATATTCCTCTAAAACTAGTCTCATTCTCGTTATGTTTAAGGACGGATTTTTCCTACAAAATACGTATGATAGCGGACGATGGTCGCTTTTTACCAAAAATTTGTTTCCATATACATATGTATGTATGTGGGAAATTGAGAAAGACCAATCCAAAGTGATAGAAGAGAAGAGACAAACACGTAGTGGCCGAACATTCTAGTACTGGTAGAGAAAGCATGGCATAGGATCATTATATAAGTTGAGAGAGAGCTTGTTAGAGAGGCCGTAAATCATTCGCGAAGAGACTGTCTACTGAGTCGCACGTCAAGGGCCATAAGTAGTCCAGTGTTATTTTATAAGAATATTTAAATCTTAACAATCGATGATTTGATTGAGAAATCATACTACATTCCTGAATTAAGAGATATGGTTTATCGTGTGGTACATAGTTGTATGGAGTATTGTTGTTAACGCAAAGGCTGGCAAAAGAGAGGGATATCTAACTTCAATAGAAAAGGTTGACAAACCACTTTGTTCTTACCATATTGATCACGCTGGACCAATGGAACTTACCAATAAACGGTATAATTACTTGTTGGTTATTATAGATGGTTTTTCTAAGTATGTTTAGTTGTATTCCACCAGGAGCACAGGCGTAGATGAAGTGATACGGTGTTTAGAAGTTCAAGCAATAAATTTTAGGAACCCAGTACGATAGATATCCGATAGGCGCGGCTTTTACATCTCACATTGAAAGGATTCACAAGATTGTTATTCCAATGTTAGCTTAAATGAGTTTAGATAATCCAGCTTCATGGTATAAATACGTAGGGAAAGTTCAGCACATCATCAACGATACGGCACCAAAAAGTACTAAGATAGCTCATTTTAAGATCCTAACTGGTATTGACATGCGTAGATCAGAGGATGTCAACTTTAAAGAACTTCTCGATGATCTTCTAATCGAAGAACTAGCAGAACATAGGAAGAAAGTACGAATGGAAGCAGTTGAAAATATAAAACAAATTCAGGAGGAGAACAAGAAGTCAGCTAATCTAAAGAGAAAAGAGGGAAAACGATTCAAAATACATGATTTGGTTAAGCGTACCCAATATGGCATTGGTCTGAAACTTAAAGGAAAGTATTTAGGACCCCATAAAGTAACGACAATTAAAAATCTTGGAAGATATGAAGTAGAGAAAGTCGGACAGGCGGAAGGGCCTAATAGGACATCAACCGTATCGGAATATATGAAATTGTGGGGACCGGGTTCGGGTCGAATGTACTGTCAAGAGGGCCGAATGTGGGAAATGGCATTGAGAGAAAGCAATCCAAAGTGATAGAAGAGAAGAGACAAACAGGTAGTGGCCGAACATTCTAGTAGTAGTAGAGAGAGCAGGGCATGGGATCATTATATAAGTTGAGAGAGAGCTTGTTAGAGAGGCCGTAAATCATTCGCAAAGAGACTGTCAACTGAGTCGCACATCAAGGTCCATAAGTAGTTCAGTGTTATTTTTATAAGTATATTTAAATCTTAACAATTCATCGAACTCGATTGTCATCAAACAATTCAAATATTAATAAATAAATAAATATAGTATCGATCGTTAAATCAACACTACATACATGAAATAATTAATCCTAACTAAGCCAAAAAATTTATATTAAAAAAATGCAAATGTTTTATTACCAAAAATAAAGAAAAGTTACTCTCCTTCACCATAGGCAATTTGATCATTAATGAAAGAATAAATCTAGATATATTCCACCAAGGCTTGAAAAAGAAGCCGGTGCACAAAGAATCTATGAACTGAAGGTAGACATGTCAGAAAAACTATTTAGGTCACTTACACTTAATGAATTAAAACAAAAAGGAAAAAGGCACATTAAAATATTTAGAAATAGCAGTTCTACCTCAAGTAAAAGTAACAACAAATAAAGAAGAAATAAGAGATACATTAAAAAAATATCATAATGACCCAATAGAGGGAGGTCACTGCGGGGTAAACAGAACGCTAGGAAAAAAAAGAGATTTTTTTGGAAACACATGTCTCGAGACGTTGCAACATACATCGAAGGTTGCGAAGAATGCAAACAAGCTAAAACAACTAGAACATTACCAAAAACAATGAATGGTAATGAATACGCAGTAACTATTATCTGCGACCTGTCCAAATATCTCATCATCAAAGTCTTGGAACAATAGAAAGGAGCCATAAAACTTTCAATAAGGTAAACGCGCGAGATGCAAATGCTATTGGTACTACTGTTGATTGTCACATTCTTGACTGATCATTGCTCCGAATTTACTAGCATGTGTTGAAAACATAAGTCAAATTTTTAACGTAGGTTTTTCAGAACAGCCTAATACTACCAAATCATTGGTGTTTAAAAAGGTTTGGGATAGTAAGTAAGTAGGATCATCATTCGTTGGAATGAATTGCGAGATATATTTATTTTTATAAATCGATATGTGCCTTTATCTGTGGAAAAGCACGTTGAGTCCCTAAGGTCTTCATCTAATTCAATTTGGTGAAAACCTGAAGTCAAGACAAGAAATATATTTGGCTCTGGCTAATTGATCAAGAATATCATTCTATTCTTGGCAAGGGAAATTTTACTGCAATGAATTTTTTATTTGAGCTTCTGTAATCCACCACTAAACGCCATCTTTTATCATTTGTCCCCAGAAGAGTGTGTTGTAACGATCCTTTCTTGTCCTTCGGAATATTATCAATATCTCTTAGGGCTAGTTTCGACGCAACATAATTTCGTGCCCCGGTGAAATTAGAACTCGTTTTAGTTGTATATCGATTTTTTGCTTGTGTTTATTGTAATTTCTTTGGCCTTGGCTAAGTATAACCAGTTTTTCTGGGGAAGTGTATTTTTCGTGTCCCTCGTGTCGGGACTCCCCCTGCTTCTTGTTCTCCCCTTCGTTGTTGCGGAAGGCTCTTGATTACGATTCTCTCTTTAGTTTCTACAAGGATAACTCCTGAACGTCGATTGGCCCTTGGATAAATCCTGTGACCCTTTGTTTGCATTCTAAGGTGAATCCTGAGTCTCTAGGGGTTTCACTTTCAGCTCAGCACCTTTGCTGCTTCTTTGAGATGGCTCTGCTTGCCCACTGATAACGAGAGATCCCATGGTACTTGCTTTACAGCAGGCTTTTCATCGGCATTTGGTGGTCTTACGGATTGGCCTGGAGCCACTTTTTGTTTAGTCCTATTCGGAGGACGTAATGTTACCTGCTGAACTTGTAAGGTTATTCGTAAAGCCTTATCAGTTCGTTGACTTATCGCTGGATACTTTTTTCCAGGACTTGTTATGCTCGGTTATACTTGTAAGGCCCTAAGAAACTTGTTGCTTCACTTGTTGACTCGATCACGATTCGATAACTAGATTCCTCTCCTTAAACAATGCTACCTTTAGCGCCTCTGTTGCTATGCGGGCATCTATTGGTAGCACAGCTTCTCTCGTTGTTGTATGACGCTATCTCTCTGTTCGTCGACACTGCCATCGCCCTTCGCTCCCCTTGATCCACTCATAATACCAGCTTTGCCTTATTGTTGCCTTTTCACACATACTTGGACTTACTCAGCATACATAGTTATTCTACTTATCCTATATTTAACGAATCTATATTATATTAAACTTATATTGTTTATATATAGATATATTTATTTATATATATATTTTTTTTATTTGCTGATTGCATGTGTGTGTTCTGGCCAATACTTGGTTTTTTTTTTTTCCTTCTTGTTTTTGGCCGTTGGTCATCGTCTCTTGTTGGCGTATCTGTTCATTAATGGTGGCGGATTAGGGCATCGTTTCCATGTTTTTTACATATTTTTTTTGACCCGTTCTTAATTTTTTCTTACTTACTATTATTCTTCTTCTTTCCGGCCCACTGTGTCCTTTATTAAACCCTTGCGTGTGCGGCACCGTTCATGACATTTGCCGAGCCAGCACTGACCTTCTATCCCCGACATGCCCTTGTTGCTGTTCGATTTGTTGCTGCCACCAACTTATCCACTGCTGCCGCCACCGAAGATTGCTTAGCACTTCATTTATTAACCTGTTCTCCTTTTGACCAGTCTTTTGCGGAGGCTCGCCTGGAGGTGGACTGGTTTCTCCTTCAGCCTCACCTTCCTCAGCCACGGCCTCTTCCTCCGATTCGCTGGCTTCTGACACTTGTCCACCATAAGAAATGGAGTCGGCGGTCTACTGGCTCCTATGCTTGTGCCGGCGGGCCCACCACCTCCTCTACTTGTTCCCAAGGCGGGTATTCTGCTGGGCTGCTCCGGCTACTGTGCCCCGCCTCTACAGCTTTTTCCTGCTCCATCATTTGGAACGCCTCGACCAATTCTCTTTACATTTGTTCTTCGTCGAACGCCTCGCCATTGTTCTGACCATCCCGGCATCGGTCTGACACTATCGATTCCGCCTCGCTCTCCTCCTCGGTTAAATAGCCGCTGGCCTTGCTAACTCCTCCATTTTCTTCTTACTCCTCATCCGAGGAGACGACGATGATCGGGTCCACTAAGTCCGGCACCTCGTGGTCGGACTCCTCCTTGGCATCATCGCCACAGTGTCGGCAACCCCGTTCCATATCGGCCCGTGGTGCCGCACCTCGAAATACGCCTTCATCCTGGCATATTATTTCATTCAACATGTAGATGTTCATGATTTGTTCCTAGTTTGGCTTGTTTTTTTGTTTTCTGTTCTCGCTGTGTGTCAGACGTTGAGTGATTACTGATTCTGATTTTAGCTCTCATGAAACCTAGCCTAGTAGATATTGATGTATTTTATTCTGTTAATCATACTCTATTACTTTCTAAACTGAACGACATTGGATTTCCACCTCTTTTCCTTTCTTCGGTTCGAGAATATTTAACAAATAGAAAATAGAAGGTACTTTTAAGTCTTCTTTTTCCAATTCCATTCCTGTCACTTCTGGTGTACCTCAAGGTAGTCATCTTGGCCCTCTGCTTTTCACATTAATCATTAACGATCCTCCATTAGTCATTGTTCATTCGCGCGTGCTTATGTATGCTGACGATGTCAAGCTTTGTCTTACTTATAATGATTCATTTAGTCGGCTACAAGCTGATCTTAAAAACTTTCAATCCTGGTGCCAGTTTAATCTATTAAATCTTAACACTTACCAAATGTAAGATAATGACTTTTTTTTCGTAAGTCTCCTCAACTGGTCACTTATTTTCTAAACAATACTCCTTTAGAAAGCCTAAATTATATGAATGATTTAACACCCATATTTCCACCACTGTCGCAAAGGCCATGAGTGTTCTGGGTTTCATTAAAAGATGGTCAAAAGAATTTGACGACCCCTATACAACTAAAGTTCTTTTTACTTCGCTTGTCCGTCCTATTTTAGAGTATGGATCTTGCGTTTGGTCACCTCAATATGAGTCGCACCAGATTAGACTTGAATCCGTTCAAAAGCAGTTCTTGCTATTTGCTCTTCGTGGCTTAAGCTGGGATCGCAATGTCAATTTGCCTTCATATTCTAGTAGACTTCTTTTGATTAACCTTCCTTCCCTAACTAACCGAAGAATAATGCTTGGTGTTATTTTTATGCACAAGCTATTAATTGGTGATATCGACTCGCCTGAGTTATTAGCTCAGGTAAATCTGTTGGTACCATGTAGACGGAGTAGACATCCTTTGATACCTTTATACCTTAGTCGTTGTTCTTCTAATTATGCCACGCATGAACCTTTTAGGGTCCTCTGCTCTGATTACAACCTTCTATTCCCGGTAATCGGCTCAGAGTTTTCTATTAATATACTTAAAACATCTATGCTATCACATTTAGTTAAAAGATAGCTATAGTATTATTTGTTTGTCTGTTTTTTCTATTGTGTATTTGTCCACGCGATTCGTGCCGTGCGATATACGGCTGCACCCCTCGGTCGGTCGGGTGGGAGTTCGGCAGTTATCTGCTTGGGCTCGCGCTTAACAGGCTATGTCCTGGTGTCGTAGGGGCCACTTGAACGTATTGCGCATAGTATCGTCAACGTCCGCTAATCTAACTTCTAAAGCCATAAAAACTAAATGATGTTTTCTAGATAAACTATCTTCGGACTTTTTACAGACACCTTGGCTTCTACAGACATGAAAGCTGCGTTAAGTGTCCTAGATCCACCATCTTGGGTCCTGTGTCCGACGATCTAATTTCTAAAGCCATAAAAACTGAATGTTGTCTTCTAGACAAACTATCTTCGGACTTTCGACAGACACCTTGGCTTCCAAAGCCATAAAAACTGAATGATATATTTTAGACCCACTATCGTGGGTCTTTTGACAGACACCTTGCATGATGTCTTTTAGACCCACTATCTTGGGTCTTTTTACAGACACCTTGGCTTCTACAGACATGATATCTGCATTATGTGTCCTAGATCCGCTATCTTGGGTCCTGTGTCCGAGGACCCAACTTCTATAGCCATAAAAACTGAATGATGTCATCTAGACCCACTATCTTCGGTCTTTTTACAGACACCTTGGCTTCTACAGACATGAAAGCTGCGTTAAGGGTCCTAGATCGAACATCTTGGGTCCTGTGTCCGACGATCTAACTTCTAAAGCCATTAAAACTGAATGATGTCTTCTAGACAAACTATCTTCGGACTTTCGACAGACACCTTGGCTTCCAAAGCCATAAAAACTGAATGATATATTTTAGACCCACTATCTTGGGTCTTTTGACCTTGGCTTCCAAAGCCATAAAAACTGAATGATATATTTTAGACCCACTATCTTGGGTCTTTTGACAGACACTTTGCATTATGTGTTCTTGATCCGCTTTCTTGGGTCCTGTGTCCGAGGACCTAATTTCTATAGCCATAAAAACTGAATGATGTCTTCTAGACAAACTATCCTCGGACTTTTGACAGACACCTTGGCTTCTACAGACATAAAAGCTGAATTATGTGTTCTAGGTCCGCTATTTTGGGTCCTGTGTCCGACGATCTAACTTCCAAAGCCATAAAAACTGAATGATGTCTTTTAGACCCACTATTTTCGGACTTTTGACAGACACCTTGGCGTCCAAAGCCATAAAAACTGAATGATATATTTTAGACCCACTATCTTCGGTCTTTTGACAGACACTTTGCATAATGTGTCCTAGATCCGCTATCTGGGGTCCTGTGTTCGACGACCTAACTTCTATAGCCACATAAACTGAATGATGTCTTCTAGACAAACTATCCTCGGACTTTTGACAGACACCTTGGCTTCTACAGACATAAAAGCTGAATTATGTGTTCTAGGTCCGCTATTTTGGGTCCTGTGTCCGACGATCTAACTTCCAAAGCCATAAAAACTAAATGATGTTTTCTATATGAACTATTTTAGGTCTTTTCACAGACACCTTGGCTTCCAAAGCCATAAAAACTGAATGATATATATTTTAGACCCACAATCTTGGGTCTTTTGACAGACGCTTTGCATAATGTGTCCTAGATCCGCTATCTTGGGTCCTGTGTTCGACGACCTAACTTCTATAGCCACATAAACTGAATGATGTCTTCAAGAAAAACTATCCTCGGACTTTTGACAGGAACATTGGCTTCTACCGAAAGAAAACTTTCACTCGATGCAGAGGACGGACGTGTTTTTTTTTGCGCTTATCAATTTTTATTTTTTTCTCGCGATTAAATACGTTTACAAATTTCTTAAATTCATTATCGGTTTAATTAATAATAATTTCAACATCCGAATTTTATTTTCATTTCGCGAATTCTTGCTGTCGCTTTTGTTTAAATTTAAATAAAATCTAAACTTACAACAATACTTGCATTAGCGGTGTTGTTGTTTTGCTTATCTTTTTGCGTTTGTGTCTTTACCGTTTTAACTAACTCTCGCGCTCTTGCGTACAAATTGTTGTTGCATGTGTTCAATTTGACGCGCTCTCCCGCTCTTTCCTATTCTTGATTGATTTGCCTTTTGCCTACCCGCGACTCTGTGATACGTGTTTTTGTTTTTGTGCTTTCATCTCCTTTTATTCTTTAGTTGTGAAGGCTTACTCTGCACATTAACCCTTGTGTCAGAACTGGTCAGTATATTCTTATACACAGAATTTTTACCCTTAGAATTTTAATTTTTTATTTTTTGTATTTCCTTTTTTAACTAATTAAACTTTTTGATAAAATGGTTGTCTGCTCAAAAAATAATTGCAGTTGCCATTATTAGTTGCAACTAATGCGGTTGATTCCCATGATTATATTCTTTGTTGGTTGTGTGACAATCCGGTTCACGTTAAGTGTGCAGGTTACACAGGCAGAATCAAGGAGTCTATTGCTAAAGGTGGTGGCTTAAAATATGGATGTGATGCTTGCCGTGAGGTCGAGAATGAGATGCGCTCTTTCATGAGGCGGACTAGAGATAGTTTTGACACTTTAAGGGCAGGTTTTAATAAACTCCAAGCGGAGTTTATTGCGGTGGAGACTCAGTTCAGAAGTTTATCGCTTATGTACAGCACTCCTAATGTACAGCAATTGATTTCGTTTAAGAGCCCTGCTGTGAATGCTATTAGTAAGGAATTACCGGTATCACCTGGGAATGATCTCTTAAAAACGATGCCTATTGTAGTGTCTGATGTGTCCGGGCAATTACCCATTCCAATGGAAATTGCCGATAGTTCTAAAAGTATCGAGGGCCCCGTAAACAAGTTAACTGCTGCAGTGGGTGACTTGTCCAACGTTACTGCTGCGGCTGACGCTTCGGGACCGCGGCCTCTCGTTGGCATACCACCAAAATAACATATATTTCTTTCTAGGCTAGACACTGTTGTCACATCTGATGATGTAATAGCCTATATTCGGAAGAAAGTTAACGTCTCGAATATTGCGGTGGAGAAGTTTAAATTTTCTTATTCTCGGGACATTTCGTCCTTTAAAATTAGTGTTTCTGCCAATATCTTCGACACTATATGTCGAGCAGATTTTTGGCCAAAACATATAATAGTTAAGGAATATACTGTAAAAAGAAAAATCGGAAACCGATTCGCTTGCCAACAACAACTAACACTATTCCTGCCACATCAGCATCTGCTGGTGTGTCAAAAAACTAGCTTCGTCCCTTAAAAAACTAAACTTTCTAATCTCTATGTAGATAGTCTTTCTTTTGAACATAACATTCTAGCTTTTACAGAGACGTGGCTAAAACTTGATATTGCTGATGCATCGGTTTTTTCCTCAAACTTTTCTATATTCAGACGTGACCGGATTTCTCGCATATGTGGTGGCGTTCTGATAGCTGTTGATGCTGCTTTATCATCTGAAATGATTCAATTTTCTAGTACCCAGGAGATTGAGTTTGTCGGTGTTAAAGTAAATTTTAAATCTTTTAATGCTTTCATTACTTGTTCCTATATTCCACCATTGTCAGACATGGTGGTATATTTAAATCATTTAGAGGCAATTTAGTTTGTCTCCTCCTTAGTTTCAAGACTTGCTCAGAGTTGTAATTGATTTTAATTTACCCGCTTCAGCATGGTCACTAACAGATGAATCTACCACGTTGCTGCCCTCTTTGTCACATGACTTCATTGATGGCCTTCTAGGCTTATCTTTATCCCAAGTCAATCCTGTCTTAAATTCTAATGGAAAATCGTTAGATCTTATTTTTGTATTGGATTCTTCTTATTGTGAGGTTTCTAGGATCGAACCATTTGTTCTTCCAGAAGACAAATTTCATCCTACATTAAATTTAAAAATTGATTTGCCCTTGCTTTCACCATTACTTGGTTCAAAAGAGTTACCTCTAACTAGGTGCTTTCGTAAGACTGACTTTGCCAGCCTTAATGAAAACATTGCTACTACCGATTGGTCTTATCTGTACAATTGTAGAGATATGAACTCAGCTGTTCGTTTTTTCTATGATACTCTGAATTCACTCCTTGACATTTGTGTTCCTCTTGGTAGGCTGGAGCGGCTTAACAAACCTCCCTGGTTCTCTCGTGAGTTATCCAATTTGAAAAATGTGAAGACACGGTATTATAAGAAGTTTCAAAAAACGCGTCGTTCATCAGATTATGCTCTGTATACAGTCGCTCGTTCAAAGTTCATGATGCTTAATACACAATGCTATAAGAATTATCTTCAGCGGTGTAAGCTTCAGTTTTCTTCTGACCCTAAACAATTTTATAACTTTGTTAATTCTAAACGTAAGACCTCTGTGTACCCATCTTTTTCAAAATAAAAAAGCGAGCACTGATCAGGCAATTGCCGATATGTTTGCGAATTTTTTCAAAACAACCTATTCCTCAACGGAATATCGAGCAAGTCCGTATCCTTATCAATTAGAAAAAGCTAATTGCATTTTCAATCCAGTGATTGATGAAAGTTCTCTTCTAAGCGAACTTAAACTAGTTAAACCTAATTATTCCAGGCCAGATGGTCTTCCTGGATGTGTACTCAGGTTCTGTGCAAACGCATTATGTAAACCCATTTTAAAATTGTTTCTATTGTCTGTCGAATCTTCCTCTTTTCCACATATTTGGAAGGAGTCGTATATCATTCCTCTGCATAAAAATGGCAAAAAGTCCGAAGCCTCTAACTATAGGGGTATCTCAAAATTGTCCGCTATTCCGAAAGCTTTTGAGAAAATTATAACTTCTCAATTGCAACATTTTTGCAGCTCTATTATTTCGCCATCCCAACATGGGTTTGTGAAGCGTAGATCTACAACCACTAACCTTTTAGAATTTACATCAATAATTATCAGGGGGTTCAAAAATGGTAAACAAACTGATGTAATATATACTGACTTTAGCAAAGCCTTTGATTCCGTTAATCATACCCTATTACTTTCTAAGCTGAGCGACATTGGGTTTCCACCGCTTTTCCTTTCTTGGGTTCGAGAATATTTAACAAATAGAAAACAGAAGGTACTTCTTAAGTCTTCTTTTTCCGCTTCCAATCCTGTGACTTCTGGTGTACCTCAAGGTAGTCATCTTGGCCCTCTGCTCTTTACACTATTTATCAACGATCTTCCATCAGTCATTAATCTTAACACTACCAAATGTAAGGTAATGACTTTTTCCCGTTACTCTCCTCAACTGGTCACTTATTTTCTAAACAATAGCCCTCTAGAACGTCTAAATAATATGAATGATTTGGGCGTACTTATGGACCATAAGTTAAATTTTAACACCCATATTTCCACCACGGTCGCAAAGGCCATGATTATTAGCTCAGGTGAATCTGTCGGTACCATGTAGACGGAGTAGACATCCTTTGATACCTTTATCCCTTAGTCGTTGTTCTTCTAACTATGTTATGCATGTACCTTTTAGGGTCATCTGCTCTGATTACAACCTTCTATTCCCTGTAATCGGTTCAGAGTTTTCTATTAATATGCTTAAAACATCTATCCTATCCCATTTAGTTAATGGGTAGCTGTAGTCTTATTTGTTTGTTTGTTTTTTTTTCTATTGTGTATTTGTCCACGCGATTCGTGCCGTGCGTTATACGGCTGCACCCCTCGGTCGGTCGGGTGGGAGGTGGGCAGTTATCTGCTTGGGCTCGCGCGTAACAGGCTATGTCCTGGTGTCGTAGGGGGCCACTTGAACGTATTGCGCATAGTATCGTCAACGTCCGCTAATCTAACTTCTAAAGCCATAAAAACTAAATGATGTTTTCTAGATAAACTATCTTCGGACTTTTTACAGACACCTTGGCTTCTACAGACATGAAAGCTGCGTTAAGTGTCCTAGATCCACCATCTTGGGTCCTGTGTCCGACGATCTAATTTCTAAAGCCATAAAAACTGAATGTTGTCTTCTAGACAAACTATCTTCGGACTTTCGACAGACACCTTGGCTTCCAAAGCCATAAAAACTGAATGGTATATTTTAGACCCACTATCGTGGGTCTTTTGACAGACACCTTGCATGATGTCTTTTAGACCCACTATCTTGGGTCTTTTTACAGACACCTTGGCTTCTACAGACATGATATCTGCATTATGTGTCCTAGATCCGCTATTTGGGTCCTGTGTCCGAGGACCCAACTTCTATGGCCATAAAAACTGAATGATGTCTTCTAGACCCACTATCTTCGGTCTTTTTACAGACACCTTGGCTTCTACAGACATGAAAGCTGCGTTAAGGGTCCTAGATCGAACATCTTGGGTCCTGTGTCCGACGATCTAACTTCTAAAGCCATTAAAACTGAATGATGTCTTCTAGACAAACTATCTTCGGACTTTCGACAGACACCTTGGCTTCCAAAGCCATAAAAACTGAATGATATATTTTAGACCCACTATCTTGGGTCTTTTGACAGACACCTTGGCTTCCAAAGCCATAAAAACTGAATGATATATTTTAGACCCACTATCTTGGGTCTTTTGACAGACACTTTGCATTATGTGTTCTTGATCCGCTTTCTTGGGTCCTGTGTCCGAGGACCTAATTTCTATAGCCATAAAAACTGAATGATGTCTTTTAGACCCACTATCTTCGCCCTTTTTACAGACACCTTGGCTTCCACTGACATAAAATCTGCGTTAAGTGTCCTAGACCCACCATTTTGGGTCCTGTGTCCGGCGACCTAACTTCTAAAGCCATAAAAACTGAATGATGTCTTTTAGACCCACTATTTTCGGACTTTTGACAGACACCTTGGCGTCCAAAGCCATAAAAACTGAATGATATATTTTAGACCCACTATCTTCGGTCTTTTGACAGACACTTTGCATAATGTGTCCTAGATCCGCTATCTGGGGTCCTGTGTTCGACGACCTAACTTCTATAGCCACATAAACTGAATGATGTCTTCTAGACAAACTATCCTCGGACTTTTGACAGACACCTTGGCTTCTACAGACATAAAAGCTGAATTATGGGTTCTAGGTCCGCTATTTTGGGTCCTGTGTCCGACGATCTAACTTCCAAAGCCATAAAAACTAAATGATGTTTTCTATATAAACTATTTTAGGTCTTTTCACAGACACCTTGGCTTCCAAAGCCATAAAAACTGAATGATATATATTTTAGACCCACAATCTTGGGTCTTTTGACAGACGCTTTGCATAATGTGTCCTAGATCCGCTATCTTGGGTCCTGTGTTCGACGACCTAACTTCTATAGCCACATAAACTGAATGATGTCTTCAAGAAAAACTATCCTCGGACTTTTGACAGGAACATTGGCTTCTACCGAAAGAAAACTTTCACTCGATGCAGAGGACGGACGTGTTTTTTTTTGCGCTTATCAATTTTTATTTTTTTCTCGCGATTAAATACGTTTACAAATTTCTTAAATTCATTATCGGTTTAATTAATAATAATTTCAACATCCGAATTTTATTTTCATTTCGCGAATTCTTGCTGTCGCTTTTGTTTAAATTTAAATAAAATCTAAACTTACAACAATACTTGCATTAGCGGTGTTGTTGTTTTGCTTATCTTTTTTGCGTTTGTGTCTTTACCGTTTTAACTAACTCTCGCGCTCTTGCGTACAAATTGTTGTTGCATGTGTTCAATTTGACGCGCTCTCCCGCTCTTTCCTATTCTTGATTGATTTGCCTTTTGCCTACCCGCGACTCTGTGATACGTGTTTTTGTTTTTGTGCTTTCATCTCCTTTTATTCTTTAGTTGTGAAGGCTTACTCTGCACATTAACCCTTGTGTCAGAACTGGTCAGTATATTCTTATACACAGAATTTTTACCCTTAGAATTTTAATTTTTTATTTTTTGTATTTCCTTTTTTAACTAATTAAACTTTTTGATAAAATGGTTGTCTGCTCAAAAAATAATTGCATAGTTGCCACTAATGCGGTTGATTCCCATGATTATATTCTTTGTTGGTTGTGTGACAATCCGGTTCACGTTAAGTGTGCAGGTTACACAGGCAGAATCAAGGAGTCTATTGCTAAAGGTGGTGGCTTAAAATATGGATGTGATGCTTGCCGTGAGGTCGAGAATGAGATGCGCTCTTTCATGAGGCGGACTAGAGATAGTTTTGACACTTTAAGGGCAGGTTTTAATAAACTCCAAGCGGAGTTTACTGCGGTGGAGACTCAGTTCAGAAGTTTATCGCTTATGTACAGCACTCCTAATGTACAGCAATTGATTTCGTTTAAGAGCCCTGCTGTGAATGCTATTAGTAAGGAATTACCGGTATCACCTGGGAATGATCTCTTAAAAACGATGCCTATTGTAGTGTCTGATGTGTCCGGGCAATTACCCATTCCAATGGAAATTGCCGATAGTTCTAAAAGTATCGAGGGCCCCGTAAACAAGTTAACTGCTGCAGTGGGTGACTTGTCCAACGTTACTGCTGCGGCTGACGCTTCGGGACCGCGGCCTCTCGTTGGCATACCACCAAAATAACATATATTTCTTTCTAGGCTAGACCCTGTTGTCACATCTGATGATGTAATAGCCTATATTCGGAAGAAAGTTAACGTCTCGAATATTGCGGTGGAGAAGTTTAAATTTTCTTATTCTCGGGACATTTCGTCCTTTAAAATTAGTGTTTCTGCCAATATCTTCGACACTATATGTCGAGCAGATTTTTGGCCAAAACATATAATAGTTAAGGAATATACTGTAAAAAAGAAAAATCGGAAACCGATTCGCTTGCCAACAACAACTAACACTATTCCTGCCACATCAGCATCTGCTGGTGTGTCAAAAAAACTAAACTTTCTAATCTCTATGTAGATAGTCTTTCTTTTGAACATAACATTCTAGCTTTTACAGAGACGTGGCTAAAACTTGATATTGCTGATGCATCGGTTTTTTCCTCAAACTTTTCTATATTCAGACGTGACCGGATTTCTCGCATATGTGGTGGCGTTCTGATAGCTGTTGATGCTGCTTTATCATCTGAAATGATACAATTTTCTAGTACCCAGGAGATTGAGTTTGTCGGTGTTAAAGTAAATTTTAAATCTTTTAATGCTTTCATTACTTGTTCCTATATTCCACCATTGTCAGACATGGTGGTATATTTAAATCATTTAGAGGCAATTCAGTTTGTCTCCTCCTTAGTTTCCAGTCAAGACTTGCTCATAGTTGTAGGTGATTTTAATTTACCCGCTTTAGCATGGTCACTAACAGATGAATCTACCACGTTGCTGCCCTCTTTGTCACATGACTTCATTGATGGCCTTCTAGGCTTATCTTTATCCCAAGTCAATCCTGTCTTAAATTCTAATGGAAAATCGTTAGATCTTATTTTTGTATTGGATTCTTCTTATTGTGAGGTTTCTAGGATCGAACCATTTGTTCTTCCAGAAGACAAATTTCATCCTACATTAAATTTAAAAATTGATTTGCCCTTGCTTTCACCATTACTTGGTTCAAAAGAGTTACCTCTAACTAGGTGCTTTCGTAAGACTGACTTTGCCAGCCTTAATGAAAACATTGCTACTACCGATTGGTCTTATCTGTACAATTGTAGAGATATGAACTCAGCTGTTCGTTTTTTCTATGATACTCTGAATTCACTCTTTGACATTTGTGTGCCTCTTGGTAGGCTGGAGCGGCTTAACAAACCTCCCTGGTTCTCTCGTGAGTTATCCAATTTGAAAAATGTGAAGACACGGTATTATAAGAAGTTTCAAAAAACGCGTCGTTCATCAGATTATGCTCTGTATACAGTCGCTCGTTCAAAGTTCATGATGCTTAATACACAATGCTATAAGAATTATCTTCAGCGGTGTAAGCTTCAGTTTTCTTCTGACCCTAAACAATTTTATAACTTTGTTAATTCTAAACGTAAGACCTCTGTGTACCCATCTTTTTCAAAATAAAAAAGCGAGCACTGATCAGGCAATTGCCGATATGTTTGCGAATTTTTTCAAAACAACCTATTCCTCAACGGAATATCGAGCAAGTCCGTATCCTTATCAATTAGAAAAAGCTAATTGCATTTTCAATCCAGTGATTGATGAAAGTTCTCTTCTAAGCGAACTTAAACTAGTTAAACCTAATTATTCTCCGGGGCCAGATGGTCTTCCTGGATGTGTACTCAGGTTCTGTGCAAACGCATTATGTAAACCCATTTTAAAATTGTTTCTATTGTCTGTCGAATCTTCCTCTTTTCCACATATTTGGAAGGAGTCGTATATCATTCCTCTGCATAAAAATGGCAAAAAGTCCGAAGCCTCTAACTATAGGGGTATCTCAAAATTGTCCGCTATTCCGAAAGCTTTTGAGAAAATTATAACTTCTCAATTGCAACATTTTTGCAGCTCTATTATTTCGCCATCCCAACATGGGTTTGTGAAGCGTAGATCTACAACCACTAACCTTTTAGAATTTACATCAATAATTATCAAGGGGTTCAAAAATGGTAAACAAACTGATGTAATATATACTGACTTTAGCAAAGCCTTTGATTCCGTTAATCATACCCTATTACTTTCTAAGCTGAGCGACATTGGGTTTCCACCGCTTTTCCTTTCTTGGGTTCGAGAATATTTAACAAATAGAAAACAGAAGGTACTTCTTAAGTCTTCTTTTTCCGCTTCCAATCCTGTGACTTCTGGTGTACCTCAAGGTAGTCATCTTGGCCCTCTGCTCTTTACACTATTTATCAACGATCTTCCATCAGTCATTGTTCATTCGCGCGTGCTTATGTATGCTGACGATGTCAAACTTTGTCTTACTCATAAAGATACAGATTCATTTAGTCGGCTACAAGCTGATCTTAAAAACTTTCAATCATGGTGCCAGTTTAATCTACTAAATCTTAACACTACCAAATGTAAGGTAATGACTTTTTTTCCGTTACTCTCCTCAACTGGTCACTTATTTTCTAAACAATAGCCCTCTAGAACGTCTAAATAATATGAATGATTTGGGCGTACTTATGGACCATAAGTTAAATTTTAACACCCATATTTCCACCACGGTCGCAAAGGCCATGATTATTAGCTCAGGTGAATCTGTCGATACCATGTAGACGGAGTAGACATCCTTTGATACCTTTATCCCTTAGTCGTTGTTCTTCTAACTATGTTATGCATGTACCTTTTAGGGTCATCTGCTCTGATTACAACCTTCTATTCCCTGTAATCGGTTCAGAGTTTTCTATTAATATGCTTAAAACATCTATCCAATCCCATTTAGTTAATGGGTAGCTGTAGTATTATTTGTTTGTTTGTTTTTTTTTTGTATTGTGTATTTGTCCACGCGATTCGTGCCGTGCGTTATACGGCTGCACCCCTCGGTCGGTCGGGTGGGAGGTGGGCAGTTATCTGCTTGGACTCGCGCCTAACAGGCTATGTCCTGGTGTCTTAGGGGCCACTCGCGCGTAACAGGCTATGTCCTGGTGTCTTAGGGGCCACTTGAACGTATTGCGCATAGTATCGTCAACGTCCGCTAATCTAACTTCTAAAGCCATAAAAACTAAATGATGTTTTCTAGATAAACTATCTTCGGACTTTTTACAGACACCTTGGCTTCTACAGACATGAAAGCTGCGTTAAGTGTCCTAGATCCACCATCTTGGGTCCTGTGTCCGACGATCTAATTTCTAAAGCCATAAAAACTGAATGTTGTCTTCTAGACAAACTATCTTCGGACTTTCGACAGACACCTTGGCTTCCAAAGCCATAAAAACTGAATGGTATATTTTAGACCCACTATCGTGGGTCTTTTGACAGACACCTTGCATGATGTCTTTTAGACCCACTATCTTGGGTCTTTTTACAGACACCTTGGCTTCTACAGACATGATATCTGCATTATGTGTCCTAGATCCGCTATTTGGGTCCTGTGTCCGAGGACCCAACTTCTATGGCCATAAAAACTGAATGATGTCTTCTAGACCCACTATCTTCGGTCTTTTTACAGACACCTTGGCTTCTACAGACATGAAAGCTGCGTTAAGGGTCCTAGATCGAACATCTTGGGTCCTGTGTCCGACGATGAATGAATGATGTCTTCTAGACAAACTATCTTCGGACTTTCGACAGACACCTTGGCTTCCAAAGCCATAAAAACTGAATGATATATTTTAGACCCACTATCTTGAATCTTTTGACAGATACCTTGGCTTCCAAAGCCATAAAAACTGAATGATATATTTTAGACCCACTATCTTGGGTCTTTTGACAGACACTTTGCATTATGTGTTCTTGATCCGCTTTCTTGGGTCCTGTGTCCGAGGACCTAATTTCTATAGCCATAAAAACTGAATGATGTCTTTTAGACCCACTATCTTCGGCCTTTTTACAGACACCTTGGCTTCCACTGACATAAAATCTGCGTTAAGTGTCCTAGACCCACCATTTTGGGTCCTGTGTCCGGCGACCTAACTTCTAAAGCCATAAAAACTGAATGATGTCTTTTAGACCCACTATCTTCGGACTTTTGACAGACACCTTGGCGTCCAAAGCCATAAAAACTGAATGATATATTTTAGACCCACTATCTTCGGTCTTTTGACAGACACTTTGCATAATGTGTCCTAGATCCGCTATCTGGGGTCCTGTGTTCGACGACCTAACTTCTATAGCCACATAAACTGAATGATGTCTTCTAGACAACCTATCCTCGGACTTTTGACAGACACCTTGGCTTCTACAGACATAAAAGCTGAATTATGTGTTCTAGCTGAGTTATGTGTTCTATTTTGGGTCCTGTGTCCGGCGATCTAACTTCCAAAGCCATAAAAACTAAATGTTTTTTTCTAGATAAGCTATCTTAGGTCTTTTCACAGACACCTTGGCTTCCAAAGCCATAAAAACTGAATGTTATATATTTTAGATCCACTATTTTGGGTCTTTTAACAGACACTTTTTATAATGTGTCCTAGATCTGCTATCTTGGGTCCTGTATTCGACGACCTAACTTCTATAGCCACATAAACTGAATGATGTCTTCTAGACAAACTATCCTCGGACTTTTGACAGACACCTTGGCTTCTACCGACATAAAAGCTGAATTATGTGTTCTAGGTTCGCTATTTTAGATCCTGTGTCCGACGATCTAACTTCCAAAGCCATAAAAAGAAAATTATGTTTTCTAGATAAACTATCTTAAGTCTTTTCACAGACACCTTGGCTTCCAAAGCCATAAAAACTGAATGATATAGATCCGCTTTCTTGGGTCCTGTGTTCGACGACCTGAATGATGTCTTCTAGGCCCACTATCTTCGGTCTTTTTACAGACACCTTGGCTTCTACAGACATGAAAGCTGCGCTAAGTGTCCTAGATCCAACATTTTGGGTCCTGTGTCCGACGATCTAAATTCTAAAGCCAAAAAACTGAATGATGTCCTCTAGACCCACTATCTTCGGTCTTTTTACAGACACCTTGGCTTCTACAGACATGAAAGCTACGTTAAGCGTCCTAGATCGAACATCTTGGGTCCTGTGTCCGACGATCTAACTTCTAAAGCCATAAAAACTGAATGATGTCTTCTAGACAAACTATCTTCGGACTTTCGAGAGACACCTTGGCTTCCAAAGCCATAAAAACTGAATAATATATTTTAGACCCACTATCTTGGGTCTTTTGACAGACACTTTGCATTATGTGTTCTAGATCCGCTTTCTTGGGTCCTGTGTTCGACGACCTAACTTCTATAGCCATAAAAACTGAATGATGTCTTTTAGACCCACTATCTTCGGACTTTTGACAGACACCTTGGCTTCTACAGACATAAAAGCTGAATTACGTGTTCTAGCTGAATTACGTGTTCTAGCTGAATTACGTGTTCTAGCTGAATTATGTGTTCTATTTTGGGTCCTGTGTCCGACGATCTAACTTCCAAAGCCATAAAAACTAAATGTTTTTTTTTTAGATAAGCTATCTTAGGTCTTTTCACAGACACCTTGGCTTCCAAAGCCATAAAAACTGAATGATATATTTTAGACCCACTATCTTGGGTCCTGTGTTCGACGACCTAACTTCTATAGCCATAAAAACTGAATGATATATTTTAGACCCACTATCTTGGGTCTTTTGACAGACACCTTGGCTTCCAAAGCCATAAAAACGGAATGATATACATTTTAGACCCACTAGTGGGTCTTTTGACAAACACTTTGCATTATGTGTTCTAGATCCGCTTTCTTGGGTCCTGTGTTTGACGACCTAACTTCTATAGCAATAAAAACTGAATGATGTCTTCTAGACCCACTATCTTCTGTCTTTTTACAGACACCTTATCTGCTACAGACATGAAAGCTGCGTTAAGCGTCCTAGATCGAACACCGTGTCCGACGATCTAACTTCTAAAGCCATAAAAACTGAATGATGTCTTCTAGACAAACTATAAAAAACGCCATAAAAACTGAATGATATATATTTTAGACCCACTATCTTGGGTCTTTTGACAGACACTTTGCATAATGTGTCCTAGATCCGCTATCTTGGGTCCTGTGTTCGACGACCTAACTTCTATAGCTACCTTGGCTTTTACCGAAATAAAAGCTGAATTATGTGTTCTAGGTCCGCTATTTTAGGTCCTGTGTCCGACGATCTAACTTCCAAAGCCATAAAAACTAAATGATGTTTTCTAGATAAACTATCTTAAGTCTTTTCACAGACACCTTGGCTTCCAAAGCCATAAAAACTGAATGATATATATTTTAGACCCACAATCTTGGGTCTTTTGACAGACACTTTGCATTATGTGTTCTAGATCCGCTTTCTTGGGTCCTGTGTTCGACGACCTAATTTCTATAGCCATAAAACCTGAATGATGTCTTTTAGACCCACTATCTTCGGTCTTTTTACAGACACCTTGGCTTCTACTGACATGAAAGCTGCGTTAAGTGTCCTAGATTCATCATTTTGGGTCCTGTGTTCGACGATCTAACTTCCAAAGCCATAAAAACTAAATGTTTTTTTCTAGATAAGCTACCTTAGGTCTTTTCACAGACACCTTGGCTTCCAAAGCCATAAAAACTGAATGATATATATTTAAGACCCACTATCTTGGGTCTTTTGACAGACACTTTGCATTATGTATTCTAGATCCGCTTTCTTGGGTCCTGTGTCCGAGGACCTAATTTCTATAGCCATAAAAACTGAATGATGTCTTTTAGACCCACTATCTTCGCCCTTTTTACAGACACCTTGGCTTCCACTGACATAAAATCTGCGTTAAGTGTCCTAGACCCACCATTTTGG
The DNA here is from genome assembly GCF_018151085.1 of Drosophila tropicalis. Taxonomy (NCBI): domain Eukaryota; kingdom Metazoa; phylum Arthropoda; class Insecta; order Diptera; family Drosophilidae; genus Drosophila; species Drosophila tropicalis. Next base: position 22,963 of record NW_027173057.1, on the reverse strand, counting down.
GTCCTGTGTCCGGCGACCTAACTTCTAAAGCCATAAAAACTGAATGATGTCTTTTAGACCCACTATTTTCGGACTTTTGACAGACACCTTGGCGTCCAAAGCCATAAAAACTGAATGATATATTTTAGACCCACTATCTTCGGTCTTTTGACAGACACTTTGCATAATGTGTCCTAGATCCGCTATCTGGGGTCCTGTGTTCGACGACCTAACTTCTATAGCCACATAAACTGAATGATGTCTTCTAGACAAACTATCCTCGGACTTTTGACAGACACCTTGGCTTCTACAGACATAAAAGCTGAATTATGGGTTCTAGGTCCGCTATTTTGGGTCCTGTGTCCGACGATCTAACTTCCAAAGCCATAAAAACTAAATGATGTTTTCTATATAAACTATTTTAGGTCTTTTCACAGACACCTTGGCTTCCAAAGCCATAAAAACTGAATGATATATATTTTAGACCCACAATCTTGGGTCTTTTGACAGACGCTTTGCATAATGTGTCCTAGATCCGCTATCTTGGGTCCTGTGTTCGACGACCTAACTTCTATAGCCACATAAACTGAATGATGTCTTCAAGAAAAACTATCCTCGGACTTTTGACAGGAACATTGGCTTCTACCGAAAGAAAACTTTCACTCGTTGCAGAGGACGGACGTGTTTTTTTTTGCGCTTATCAATTTTTATTTTTTTCTCGCGATTAAATACGTTTACAAATTTCTTAAATTCATTATCGGTTTAATTAATAATAATTTCAACATCCGAATTTTATTTTCATTTCGTGAATTCTTGCTGTCGCTTTTGTTTAAATTTAAATAAAATCTAAACTTACAACAATACTTGCATTAGCGGTGTTGTTGTTTTGCTTATCTTTTTTGCGTTTGTGTCTTTACCGTTTTAACTAACTCTCGCGCTCTTGCGTACAAATTGTTGTTGCATGTGTTCAATTTGACGCGCTCTCCCGCTCTTTCCTATTCTTGATTGATTTGCCTCTTGCCTACCCGCGACTCTGTGATACGTGTTTTTGTTTTTGTGCTTTCATCTCCTTTTATTCTTTAGTTGTGAAGGCTTACTCTGCACATTAACCCTTGTGTCAGAACTGGTCAGTATATTCTTATACACAGAATTTTTACCCTTAGAATTTTAATTTTTTATTTTTTGTATTTCCTTTTTTAACTAATTAAACTTTTTGATAAAATGGTTGTCTGCTCAAAAAATAATTGCAGTTGCCATTATTAGTTGCAACTAATGCGGTTGATTCCCATGATTATATTCTTTGTTGGTTGTGTGACAATCCGGTTCACGTTAAGTGTGCAGGTTACACAGGCAGAATCAAGGAGTCTATTGCTAAAGGTGGTGGCTTAAAATATGGATGTGATGCTTGCCGTGAGGTCGAGAATGAGATGCGCTCTTTCATGAGGCGGACTAGAGATAGTTTTGACACTTTAAGGGCAGGTTTTAATAAACTCCAAGCGGAGTTTACTGCGGTGGAGACTCAGTTCAGAAGTTTATCGCTTATGTACAGCACTCCTAATGTACAGCAATTGATTTCGTTTAAGAGCCCTGCTGTGAATGCTATTAGTAAGGAATTACCGGTATCACCTGGGAATGATCTCTTAAAAACGATGCCTATTGTAGTGTCTGATGTGTCCGGGCAATTACCCATTCCAATGGAAATTGCCGATAGTTCTAAAAGTATCGAGGGCCCCGTAAACAAGTTAACTGCTGCAGTGGGTGACTTGTCCAACGTTACTGCTGCGGCTGACGCTTCGGGACCGCGGCCTCTCGTTGGCATACCACCAAAATAACATATATTTCTTTCTAGGCTAGACCCTGTTGTCACATCTGATGATGTAATAGCCTATATTCGGAAGAAAGTTAACGTCTCGAATATTGCGGTGGAGAAGTTTAAATTTTCTTATTCTCGGGACATTTCGTCCTTTAAAATTAGTGTTTCTGCCAATATCTTCGACACTATATGTCGAGCAGATTTTTGGCCAAAACATATAATAGTTAAGGAATATACTGTAAAAAAGAAAAATCGGAAACCGATTCGCTTGCCAACAACAACTAACACTATTCCTGCCACATCAGCATCTGCTGGTGTGTCAAAAAACTAGCTTCGTCCCTTAACCTGGGTTACCAGAACGTTAGAGGACTGAAATCTAAACTTTCTAATCTCTATGTAGATAGTCTTTCTTTTGAACATAACATTCTAGCTTTTACAGAGACGTGGCTAAAACTTGATATTGCTGATGCATCGGTTTTTTCCTCAAACTTTTGTATATTCAGACGTGACCGGATTTCTCGCATATGTGGTGGCGTTCTGATAGCTGTTGATGCTGCTTTATCATCTGAAATGATTCAATTTTCTAGTACCCAGGAGATTGAGTTTGTCGGTGTTAAAGTAAATTTTAAATCTTTTAATGCTTTCATTACTTGTTCCTATATTCCACCATTGTCAGACATGGTGGTATATTTAAATCATTTAGAGGCAATTCAGTTTGTCTCCTCCTTAGTTTCCAGTCAAGACTTGCTCATAGTTGTAGGTGATTTTAATTTACCCGCTTTAGCATGGTCACTAACAGATGAATCTACCACGTTGCTGCCCTCTTTGTCACATGACTTCATTGATGGCCTTCTAGGCTTATCTTTATCCCAAGTCAATCCTGTCTTAAATTCTAATGGAAAATCGTTAGATCTTATTTTTGTATTGGATTCTTCTTATTGTGAGGTTTCTAGGATCGAACCATTTGTTCTTCCAGAAGACAAATTTCATCCTACATTAAATTTAAAAATTGTTTTGCCCTTGCTTTCACCATTACTTGGTTCAAAAGAGTTACCTCTAACTAGGTGCTTTCGTAAGACTGACTTTGCCAGCCTTAATGAAAACATTGCTACTACCGATTGGTCTTATCTGTACAATTGTAGAGATATGAACTCAGCTGTTCGTTTTTTCTATGATACTCTGAATTCACTCTTTGACATTTGTGTGCCTCTTGGTAGGCTGGAGCGGCTTAACAAACCTCCCTGGTTCTCTCGTGAGTTATCCAATTTGAAAAATGTGAAGACACGGTATTATAAGAAGTTTCAAAAAACGCGTCGTTCATCAGATTATGCTCTGTATACAGTCGCTCGTTCAAAGTTCATGATGCTTAATACACAATGCTATAAGAATTATCTTCAGCGGTGTAAGCTTCAGTTTTCTTCTGACCCTAAACAATTTTATAACTTTGTTAATTCTAAACGTAAGACCTCTGTGTACCCATCTTTTTCAAAATAAAAAAGCGAGCACTGATCAGGCAATTGCCGATATGTTTGCGAATTTTTTCAAAACAACCTATTCCTCAACGGAATATCGAGCAAGTCCGTATCCTTATCAATTAGAAAAAGCTAATTGCATTTTCAATCCAGTGATTGATGAAAGTTCTCTTCTAAGCGAACTTAAACTAGTTAAACCTAATTATTCTCCGGGGCCAGATGGTCTTCCTGGATGTGTACTCAGGTTCTGTGCAAACGCATTATGTAAACCCATTTTAAAATTGTTTCTATTGTCTGTCGAATCTTCCTCTTTTCCACATATTTGGAAGGAGTCGTATATCATTCCTCTGCATAAAAATGGCAAAAAGTCCGAAGCCTCTAACTATAGGGGTATCTCAAAATTGTCCGCTATTCCGAAAGCTTTTGAGAAAATTATAACTTCTCAATTGCAACATTTTTGCAGCTCTATTATTTCGCCATCCCAACATGGGTTTGTGAAGCGTAGATCTACAACCACTAACCTTTTAGAATTTACATCAATAATTATCAAGGGGTTCAAAAATGGTAAACAAACTGATGTAATATATACTGACTTTAGCAAAGCCTTTGATTCCGTTAATCATACCCTATTACTTTCTAAGCTGAGCGACATTGGGTTTCCACCGCTTTTCCTTTCTTGGGTTCGAGAATATTTAACAAATAGAAAACAGAAGGTACTTCTTAAGTCTTCTTTTTCCGCTTCCAATCCTGTGACTTCTGGTGTACCTCAAGGTAGTCATCTTGGCCCTCTGCTCTTTACACTATTTATCAACGATCTTCCATCAGTCATTGTTCATTCGCGCGTGCTTATGTATGCTGACGATGTCAAACTTTGTCTTACTCATAAAGATACAGATTCATTTAGTCGGCTACAAGCTGATCTTAAAAACTTTCAATCATGGTGCCAGTTTAATCTACTAAATCTTAACACTACCAAATGTAAGGTAATGACTTTTTTTCCGTTACTCTCATCAACTGGTCACTTATTTTCTAAACAATAGCCCTCTAGAACGTCTAAATAATATGAATGATTTGGGCGTACTTATGGACCATAAGTTAAATTTTAACACCCATATTTCCACCACGGTCGCAAAGGCCATGATTATTAGCTCAGGTGAATCTGTCGATACCATGTAGACGGAGTAGACATCCTTTGATACCTTTATCCCTTAGTCGTTGTTCTTCTAACTATGTTATGCATGTACCTTTTAGGGTCATCTGCTCTGATTACAACCTTCTATTCCCTGTAATCGGTTCAGAGTTTTCTATTAATATGCTTAAAACATCTATCCAATCCCATTTAGTTAATGGGTAGCTGTAGTCTTATTTGTTTGTTTGTTTTTTTTTTCTATTGTGTATTTGTCCACGCGATTCGTGCCGTGCGTTATACGGCTGCACCCCTCGGTCGGTCGGGTGGGAGGTGGGCAGTTATCTGCTTGGGCTCGCGCGTAACAGGCTATGTCCTGGTGTCGTAGGGGCCACTTGAACGTATTGCGCATAGTATCGTCAACGTCCGCTAATCTAACTTCTAAAGCCATAAAAACTAAATGATGTTTTCTAGATAAACTATCTTCGGACTTTTTACAGACACCTTGGCTTCTACAGACATGAAAGCTGCGTTAAGTGTCCTAGATCCACCATCTTGGGTCCTGTGTCCGACGATCTAATTTCTAAAGCCATAAAAACTGAATGTTGTCTTCTAGACAAACTATCTTCGGACTTTCGACAGACACCTTGGCTTCCAAAGCCATAAAAACTGAATGGTATATTTTAGACCCACTATCGTGGGTCTTTTGACAGACACCTTGCATGATGTCTTTTAGACCCACTATCTTGGGTCTTTTTACAGACACCTTGGCTTCTACAGACATGATATCTGCATTATGTGTCCTAGATCCGCTATTTGGGTCCTGTGTCCGAGGACCCAACTTCTATGGCCATAAAAACTGAATGATGTCTTCTAGACCCACTATCTTCGGTCTTTTTACAGACACCTTGGCTTCTACAGACATGAAAGCTGCGTTAAGGGTCCTAGATCGAACATCTTGGGTCCTGTGTCCGACGATCTAACTTCTAAAGCCATTAAAACTGAATGATGTCTTCTAGACAAACTATCTTCGGACTTTCGACAGACACCTTGGCTTCCAAAGCCATAAAAACTGAATGATATATTTTAGACCCACTATCTTGGGTCTTTTGACAGACACCTTGGCTTCCAAAGCCATAAAAACTGAATGATATATTTTAGACCCAGTATCTTGGGTCTTTTGACAGACACTTTGCATTATGTGTTCTTGATCCGCTTTCTTGGGTCCTGTGTCCGAGGACCTAATTTCTATAGCCATAAAAACTGAATGATGTCCTTTAGACCCACTATCTTCGCCCTTTTTACAGACACCTTGGCTTCCACTGACATAAAATCTGCGTTAAGTGTCCTAGACCCACCATTTTGGGTCCTGTGTCCGGCGACCTAACTTCTAAAGCCATAAAAACTGAATGATGTCTTTTAGACCCACTATTTTCGGACTTTTGACAGACACCTTGGCGTCCAAAGCCATAAAAACTGAATGATATATTTTAGACCCACTATCTTCGGTCTTTTGACAGACACTTTGCATAATGTGTCCTAGATCCGCTATCTGGGGTCCTGTGTTCGACGACCTAACTTCTATAGCCACATAAACTGAATGATGTCTTCTAGACAAACTATCCTCGGACTTTTGACAGACACCTTGGCTTCTACAGACATAAAAGCTGAATTATGGGTTCTAGGTCCGCTATTTTGGGTCCTGTGTCCGACGATCTAACTTCCAAAGCCATAAAAACTAAATGATGTTTTCTATATAAACTATTTTAGGTCTTTTCACAGACACCTTGGCTTCCAAAGCCATAAAAACTGAATGATATATATTTTAGACCCACAATCTTGGGTCTTTTGACAGACGCTTTGCATAATGTGTCCTAGATCCGCTATCTTGGGTCCTGTGTTCGACGACCTAACTTCTATAGCCACATAAACTGAATGATGTCTTCAAGAAAAACTATCCTCGGACTTTTGACAGGAACATTGGCTTCTACCGAAAGAAAACTTTCACTCGTTGCAGAGGACGGACGTGTTTTTTTTTGCGCTTATCAATTTTTATTTTTTTCTCGCGATTAAATACGTTTACAAATTTCTTAAATTCATTATCGGTTTAATTAATAATAATTTCAACATCCGAATTTTATTTTCATTTCGTGAATTCTTGCTGTCGCTTTTGTTTAAATTTAAATAAAATCTAAACTTACAACAATACTTGCATTAGCGGTGTTGTTGTTTTGCTTATCTTTTTTGCGTTTGTGTCTTTACCGTTTTAACTAACTCTCGCGCTCTTGCGTACAAATTGTTGTTGCATGTGTTCAATTTGACGCGCTCTCCCGCTCTTTCCTATTCTTGATTGATTTGCCTCTTGCCTACCCGCGACTCTGTGATACGTGTTTTTGTTTTTGTGCTTTCATCTCCTTTTATTCTTTAGTTGTGAAGGCTTACTCTGCACATTAACCCTTGTGTCAGAACTGGTCAGTATATTCTTATACACAGAATTTTTACCCTTAGAATTTTAATTTTTTATTTTTTGTATTTCCTTTTTTAACTAATTAAACTTTTTGATAAAATGGTTGTCTGCTCAAAAAATAATTGCAGTTGCCATTATCAGTTGCAACTAATGCGGTTGATTCCCATGATTATATTCTTTGTTGGTTGTGTGACAATCCGGTTCACGTTAAGTGTGCAGGTTACACAGGCAGAATCAAGGAGTCTATTGCTAAAGGTGGTGGCTTAAAATATGGATGTGATGCTTGCCGTGAGGTCGAGAATGAGATGCGCTCTTTCATGAGGCGGACTAGAGATAGTTTTGACACTTTAAGGGCAGGTTTTAATAAACTCCAAGCGGAGTTTACTGCGGTGGAGACTCAGTTCAGAAGTTTATCGCTTATGTACAGCACTCCTAATGTACAGCAATTGATTTCGTTTAAGAGCCCTGCTGTGAATGCTATTAGTAAGGAATTACCGGTATCACCTGGGAATGATCTCTTAAAAACGATGCCTATTGTAGTGTCTGATGTGTCCGGGCAATTACCCATTCCAATGGAAATTGCCGATAGTTCTAAAAGTATCGAGGGCCCCGTAAACAAGTTAACTGCTGCAGTGGGTGACTTGTCCAACGTTACTGCTGCGGCTGACGCTTCGGGACCGCGGCCTCTCGTTGGCATACCACCAAAATAACATATATTTCTTTCTAGGCTAGACCCTGTTGTCACATCTGATGATGTAATAGCCTATATTCGGAAGAAAGTTAACGTCTCGAATATTGCGGTGGAGAAGTTTAAATTTTCTTATTCTCGGGACATTTCGTCCTTTAAAATTAGTGTTTCTGCCAATATCTTCGACACTATATGTCGAGCAGATTTTTGGCCAAAACATATAATAGTTAAGGAATATACTGTAAAAAAGAAAAATCGGAAACCGATTCGCTTGCCAACAACAACTAACACTATTCCTGCCACATCAGCATCTGCTGGTGTGTCAAAAAACTAGCTTCGTCCCTTAACCTGGGTTACCAGAACGTTAGAGGACTGAAATCTAAACTTTCTAATCTCTATGTAGATAGTCTTTCTTTTGAACATAACATTCTAGCTTTTACAGAGACGTGGCTAAAACTTGATATTGCTGATGCATCGGTTTTTTCCTCAAACTTTTCTATATTCAGACGTTACCGGATTTCTCGCATAGGTGGTGGCGTTCTGATAGCTGTTGATGCTGCTTTATCATCTAAAATGATTCAATTTTCTAGTACCCAGGAGATTGAGTTTGTCGATGTTAAAGTAAATTTTAAATCTTTTAATGCTTTCATTACTTGTTCCTATATTCCACCATTGTCAGACATGGTGGTATATTTAAATCATTTAGAGGCAATTCAATTTGTCTCCTCCTTAGTTTCCAGTCAAGACTTGCTCATAGTTGTAGGTGATTTTAATTTACCCGCTTTATCATGGTCACTAACAGATGAATCTACCACGTTGCTGCCCTCTTTGTCACATGACTTCATTGATGGCCTTCTAGGCTTATCTTTATCCCAAGTCAATCCTGTCTTAAATTCTAATGGAAAATCGTTAGATATTATTTTTGTATTGGATTCTTCTTATTGTGAGGTTTCTAGGATCGAACCATTTGTTCTTCCAGAAGACAAATTTCATGCTACATTAAATTTAAAAATTGATTTGCCCTTGCTTTCACCATTACTTGGTTCAAATGAGTTACCTCTAACTAGGTGCTTTCGTAAGACTGACTTTGCCAGCCTTAATGAAAACATTGCTATGGCTAATTTCTATAGTTATAAAACCTGAATGATGTCTTTTGGACCCACTATCTTCTGTCTTTTTACAGACACCTTATCTTCTACAGACATGAAAGCTGCGTTAAGCGTCCTAGATCGAACACCTTGGGTCCTGTGTCCGACGATCTAACTTCTAAAGCCATAAAAACTGAATGATGTCTTCTAGACAAACTATCTTAGGTCTTTTCACAGACACCTTGGCTTCTACAGACATAAATGCTGAATTATGGGTTCAAGGTCCGCTATTTTGGGTTCAGAGTCCGACGATCTAACTTCCAAAGCCATAAAAATTACATGATGTTTTCTAGATAAACTATCTTAGATCTTTTCACAAACACCTTGGCTTCCAAAGCTATAAAAACTGAATGATATATATTTTAGACCCACTATCTTGGGTCTTTGCATAATGTGTCCTAGATCCGCTTTCTTGGGTCCTGTGTTCGACGACCTAATTTCTATAGCTACATAAACTGAATGATGTCTTCTAGACAAACTATCCACGGACTTTTGACAGACACCTTGGCTTCTTCCGACATAAAAGCTGAATTGTGTATTCTAGGTCCGCTATTTTAGATCCTGTGTCCGACGATCTAACTTCCAAAGCCATAAAAAGTAAATTATGTTTTCTCGATAAACTATCTTAAGTCTTTTCACAGACACCTTGGCTTCCAAAGCCATAAAAACTGAATGATATATATTTTAGACCCACTATCGTGGGTCTTTTGACAGACACTTTGCATAATGTGTCCTAGATCCGCTATCTTGGGTCCTGTGTTCGACGACCTAACTTCTATAGCCATAAAAACTGAATGATGTCTTCTAGACCCACTATCTTCGGTCTTTTTACAGACACCTTGGCTTCTACAGACATGAAAGCTGCATTATGTGTCATAGATCCGCTATCTTGGGTCCTGTGTCCGAGGACCCAACTTCTATAGCCATAAAAACTGAATGATGTTTTCTAGATAAACTATCTTGGGTCTTTTCACAGACACCTTGGCTTCCTAAGCCATAAAAACTGAATGATATATATTTTAGACCCAATATCTTGGGTCTTTTACAGACACTTTGCATAATGTGTCCTAGATCCGCTATCTTGGGTCCTGTGTTCGACGACCTAACTTCTAAAGCCACATAAACTGAATGATGTCTTCTAGACAAACTATCTTCGGACCTTTTACAGACACCTTGGCTTCTACAGACATAAAAGCTGCGTTAAGTGTCCTAGATCCAACATCTTGGTTCCTGTGTCCGACGATCTAACTTCTAAAGCCATAAAACCTGAATGATGTCTTCTAGACAAACTATCTTTGGACTTTTGACAGACACCTTGGCTTCTACAGACATAAAAGCTGAATTATGTGTTCTAGGTCCGCTATTTTGGGTCCTGTGTCCGAGGACCCAAATTCTATAGCCATGAAAACTGAATGATGTCTTCTAGACCCACTATCTTCGGTCTTTTTGCAGACACCTTGGCTTCTACAGACATGAAAGCTGCGTTAAGCGTCCTAGATGGAACATCTTGGGTCCTGTGTCCGACGATATAACTTCTAAAGCCATAAAAACTGAATGATGTCTTCTAGACAAACTATCTTCAGACTTTCGACAGACACCTTGTCTTCCAGAGCCATAAATACTGAATTATATATTTTGGTCCCACTATCTTGGGTCTTTTGACAGACACTTTGCATTATGTGTTCTAGATCCGCTTTCTTGGGTCCTGTGTTCGACGACCTAACTTCTATAGCCATAAAAACTGAATGATGTCTTCTAGACCCACTATCTTCGGTCTTTTTACAGACACCTTGGCTTCTACAGACATGAAAGCTGCATTAAGTCTCCTAGATCCACCATCTTGGGTCCCGTGTTCGACGATCTAAATTCCAAAGCCATAAAAACTGAATGATGTCTTCTAGACAAACTATCCTCGGACTTTTGACAGACACCTTGGCTTCTACCGACATAAAAGCTGAATTATGTATTCAAGGTCCGCTATTTTAGATCCTGTGTCCGACGATCTAACTTCCAAAGCCATAAAAAGTAAATTATGTTTTCTCGATAAACTATCTTAAGTCTTTTCACAGACACCTTGGCTTCCAAAGCCATAAAAACTGAATCATATATATTTTAGACCCACTATCTTGGGTCTTTTGACAGACACTTTGCATTATGTGTACTAGATCCGCTTTCTTGGGTCCTGTGTTCAACGACCTAATTTCTATAGCCATAAAACCTGAATGATGTGTTTTAGACCCACTATCTTCAGCCTTTTTACAGACACCTTGGCTTCTACTGACATGAAAGCTGCGTTAAGCGTCCTAGATTCACCATTTTGGGTCCTGTGTTCGACGATCTAACTTCTAAAGCCATAGAAACTGAATGATGTCTTCTAGACAAACTATCTTCGGACTTTCGACAGACACCTTGGCTTCAAAAGCCATAAAAACTGAATGATATATTTTAGACCCACTATCTTCGGTCTTTTTACAGACACCTTGGCTTCTACAGACATGAAAGCTGCGTTAAGCATCCTAGATCGAACATCTTGGGTCCTGTGTTCGATGACCTAACTTCTATAGCCATAAAAACTGAATGATGTCTTCTAGACCCACTATCTTCGGTCTTTTTACAGACCCCTTGGCTTCTACAGACATGATATCTGCATTATGTGTCATAGATCCGCTATCTTGGGTCCTGTGTCCGAGGACCCAACTTCTATAGCCATAAAAACTGAATGATGTCTTCTAGACCCACTATCTTCGGTCCTTTTACAGACACCTTGGCTTCTACAGACATAAAAGCTGCGTTAAGTGTCCTAGATCCAACATCTTGGTTCCTGTGTCCGACGATCTAACTTCTAAAGCCATAAAAACTGAATGATGTCTTCTAGACAAACTATCTTTGGACTTTTGACAGACACCTTGGCTTCTACAGACATAAAAGCTGAATTATGTGTTCTGGGTCCGCTATTTTGGGTCCTGTGTCCGATGATCTAACTTCCAAAGCCATAAAAACAAAATGATGTTTTCTAGATAAACTATCTTAGGTCTTTTCACAGACACCCTGGCTTCCAAAGCCATAAAAACTGAATGATATATATTTTAGACCCACTATCTTGGGTCTTTTGACAGACACTTCGCATAATGTGTCCTAGATCCGCTTTCTTGGGTCCTGTGTTCGACGACCTAACTTCTATAGCCATAAAAACTGAATGATGTCTTCTAGACCCACTATCCGAGAACATAACTTCTATAGCCATAAAAACTGAATGATGTCTTCTAGACCCACTATCTTCGGTCTTTTTACAGACCCCTTGGCTTCTACAGACATGATATCTGCATTATGTGTCATAGATCCGCTATCTTGGGTCCTGTGTCCGAGGACCCAACTTCTATAGCCATAAAAACTGAATGATGTCTTCTAGACCCACTATCTTCGGTCCTTTTACAGACACCTTGGCTTCTACAGACATAAAAGCTGCGTTAAGTGTCCTAGATCCAACATCTTGGTTCCTGTGTCCGACGATCTAACTTCTAAAGCCATAAAAACTGAATGATGTCTTCTAGACAAACTATCTTTGGACTTTTGACAGACACCTTGGCTTCTACAGACATAAAAGCTGAATTATGTGTTCTGGGTCCGCTATTTTGGGTCCTGTGTCCGATGATCTAACTTCCAAAGCCATAAAAACAAAGTGATGTTTTCTAGATAAACTATCTTAGGTCTTTTCACAGACACCCTGGCTTCCAAAGCCATAAAAACTGAATGATATATATTTTAGACCCACTATCTTGGGTCTTTTGACAGACACTTCGCATAATGTGTCCTAGATCCGCTTTCTTGGGTCCTGTGTTCGACGACCTAACTTCTATAGCCATAAAAACTGAATGATGTCTTTTTTTTTTTTTTTTTTTTTTTTATAGCGGACGTTGACGATACTATGCGCAGTACGTTCAAGTGGCCCCTACGACACCAGGACATAGCCTGTTACGCGCGAGCCCAAGCACCACCTCCCACCCGACCGACCGAGGGGTGCAGCCGTATAACGCACGGCACGAATCGCGTGGACAAGTACACAATAGAAAAAACAGACAAACAAATAATACTACAGCTATCTATTAACTAAATGGGATAGGATAGATGTTTTAAGCATATTAATAGAAAACTCTGAGCCGATTACAGGGAATAGAAGGTTGTAATCAGAGCAGAGGACCCTAAAAGGTTCATGCATAGCATAGTTAGAAGAACAACGACTAAGGGATAAAGGTATCAAAGGATGTCTACTCCGTCTACATGGTACCGACAGATTCACCTGAGCTAATAACTCAGGCGAGTCGATATCACCAATTAGGAGCTTGTGCATAAAAATGACACCAAGCATAATTCTACGGTTAGTTAGGGATGGAAGGTTAATCAAGAGAAGTCTACTAGAATACGAAGGCAAATTGACATTGCGATCCCAGCTTAAGCCACGAAGAGCAAATAACAAGAACTGCTTTTGAACGGATTCAAGTCTAATCTGGTGCGACTCATATTGAGGTGACCAAATGCAAGATCCATACTCTAAAATAGGACGGACAAGCGAAGTGAAAAGAACTTTAGTTGTATAGGGGTCATCAAATTCTTTTGACCATCTTTTAATGAAACCCAGGACACTCATGGCCTTTGCGACCGTGGTGGAAATATGGGTGTTAAAATTTAACTTATGGTCCATAAGTACGCCCAAATCATTCATATTATTTAGACGTTCCAGAGGGCTATTGTTTAGAAAATAAGTGAAAATAAGTCTTCTAGACCCACTATCCGAGAACATAACTTCTATAGCCATAAAAACTGAATGATGTCTTTTAGACCCACTATTTTCGGTCTTTTTACAGACACCTTGGCTTCTACAGACATGATATCTGCATTATGTGTCCTAGATCCGCTATCTTGGGTCCTGTGTCCGAGGACCCAACTTCTATAGCCATAAAAACTGAATGATGTCTTCTAGACCCACTATCTTTGGTCTTTTTACAGACACCTTGGCTTCTACAGACATGAAAGCTGCGTTAAGCGTCCTAGATCGAACATCTTGGGTCCTGTGTCCGACGATATAACTTCTAAAGCCATAAAAACTGAATGATGTCTTCTAGACAAACTATCTTCGTACTTTCGACAGACACCTTGGCTTCCAAAGCCATAAAAACTGAATGATATATATTTTAGACCCACTATCTTGGGTCTTTTGACAGACACTTTGCATAATGTGTCCTAGATCCGCTATCTTGGGTCCTGTGTTCGACGACCTAACTTCTATAGCCACATAAACTGAATGATGTCTTCTAGACAAACTATCTTCGGACTTTTGACAGACACCTTGGCTTCTACAGACATAAAAGCTGAATTATAGGTTCTAGGTCCGCTATTTTGGGTCCTGTGTTCGACGATCTAACTTTCAAAGCCATAAAAACTAAATGATGTTTTCTAGATAAACTATCTTAAGTCTTTTCACAGACACCTTGGCTTCCAAAGCCATAAAAACTGAATGATATATATTTTAGACCCAGTATCTTGGGTCTTTTGACAGACACTTTGCATTATGTGTACTAGATCCGCTTTCTTGGGTCCTGTGTTCAACGACCTTATTTCTATAGCCATAAAAACTGAATGATGTCTTCTAGACCCACTATCCGAGAACATAACTTCTATAGCCATAAAAACTGAATGATGTCTTTTAGACCCACTATTTTCGGTCTTTTTAGAGACACCTTGGCTTCTACAGACATGATATCTGCATTATGTGTCCTAGATCCGCTATCTTGGGTCCTGTGTCCGAGGACCCAACTTCTATAGCCATAAAAACTGAATGATGTCTTCTAGACCCACTATCTTTGGTCTTTTTACAGACACCTTGGCTTCTACAGACATGAAAGCTGCGTTAAGCGTCCTAGATCGAACATCTTGGGTCCTGTGTCCGACGATATAACTTCTAAAGCCATAAAAACTGAATGATGTCTTCTAGACAAACTATCTTCGTACTTTCGACAGACACCTTGGCTTCCAAAGCCATAAAAACTGAATGATATATTTTAGGCCCACTATCTTGGGTCTTTTGACAGACACATTGCATTATGTGTTCTAGATCCGCTTTCTTGGGTCCTGTGTTCGACGACCTAACTTCTATAGCCATAAAAACTGAATGATGTCTTCTAGACCCACTATCTTTGGTCTTTTTACAGACACCTTGGCTTCTACAGACATGAAAGCTGCGTTAAGCGTCCTAGATCGAACATCTTGGGTCCTGTGTCCGACGATATAACTTCTAAAAAAGCCATAAAAACTGAATGATGTCTTCTAGACAAACTATCTTCGTACTTTCGACAGACACCTTGGCTTCCAAAGCCATAAAAACTGAATGATATATATTTTAGACCCAGTATCTTGGGTCTTTTGACAGACACTTTGCATAATGTGTCCTAGATCCGCTATCTTGGGTCCTGTGTTCGACGACCTAACTTCTATAGCCACATAAACTGAATGATGTCTTCTAGACAAACTATCTTCGGACTTTTGACAGACACCTTGGCTTCTACAGACATAAAAGCTGAATTATAGGTTCTAGGTCCGCTATTTTGGGTCCTGTGTCCGAGGACCCAACTTCTATAGCCATAAAAACTGAATGATGTCTTCTAGACCCACTATCTTTGGTCTTTTTACAGACACCTTGGCTTCTACAGACATGAAAGCTGCGTTAAGCGTCCTAGATCGAACATCTTGGGTCCTGTGTCCGACGATATAACTTCTAAAAAAGCCATAAAAACTGAATGATGTCTTCTAGACAAACTATCTTCGTACTTTCGACAGACACCTTGGCTTCCAAAGCCATAAAAACTGAATGATATATATTTTAGACCCAGTATCTTGGGTCTTTTGACAGACACTTTGCATAATGTGTCCTAGATCCGCTATCTTGGGTCCTGTGTTCGACGACCTAACTTCTATAGCCACATAAACTGAATGATGTCTTCTAGACAAACTATCTTCGGACTTTTGACAGACCCCTTGGCTTCTACAGACATGATATCTGCATTATGTGTCATAGATCCGCTATCTTGGGTCCTGTGTCCGAGGACCCAACTTCTATAGCCATAAAAACTGAATGATGTCTTCTAGACCCACTATCTTCGGTCCTTTTACAGACACCTTGGCTTCTACAGACATAAAACCTGCGTTAAGTGTCCTAGATCCAACATCTTGGTTCCTGTGTCCGACGATCTAACTTCTAAAGCCATAAAAACTGAATGATGTCTTCTAGACAAACTATCTTTGGACTTTTGACAGACACCTTGGCTTCTACAGACATAAAAGCTGAATTATAGGTTCTAGGTCCGCTATTTTGGGTCCTGTGTTCGACGATCTAACTTTCAAAGCCATAAAAACTAAATGATGTTTTCTAGATAAACTATCTTAAGTCTTTTCACAGACACCTTGGCTTCCAAAGCCATAAAAACTGAATGATATATATTTTAGACCCACTATCTTGGGTCTTTTGACAGACACTTTGCATTATGTGTACTAGATCCGCTTTCTTGGGTCCTGTGTTCAACGACCTAATTTCTATAGCCATAAAACCTGAATGATGTGTTTTAGACCCACTATCTTCAGCCTTTTTACAGACACCTTGGCTTCTACTGACATGAAAGCTGCGTTAAGTGTCCTAGATTCACCATTTTGGGTCCTGTGTTCGACGATCTAACTTCTAAAGCCATAGAAACTGAATGATGTCTTCTAGACAAAATATCTTCGGACTTTCGACAGACACCTTGGCTTCCAAAGCCATAAAAACTGAATGATATATTTTAGACCCACTATCTTCGGTCTTTTTACAGACACCTTGGCTTCTACAGACATGAAAGCTGCGTTAAGCATCCTAGATCGAACATCTTGGGTCCTGTGTTCGATGACCTAACTTCTATAGCCATAAAAACTGAATGATGGGGTCTTCTAGACCCACTATCTTCGGTCTTTTTACAGACCCCTTGGCTTCTACAGACATGATATCTGCATTATGTGTCATAGATCCGCTATCTTGGGTCCTGTGTCCGAGGACCCAACTTCTATAGCCATAAAAACTGAATGATGTCTTCTAGACCCACTATCTTCGGTCCTTTTACAGACACCTTGGCTTCTACAGACATAAAAGCTGCGTTAAGTGTCCTAGATCCAACATCTTGGTTCCTGTGTCCGACGATCTAACTTCTAAAGCCATAAAAACTGAATGATGTCTTCTAGACAAACTATCTTTGGACTTTTGACAGACACCTTGGCTTCTACAGACATAAAAGCTGAATTAAGTGTTCTAGGTCCGCTATTTTGGGTCCTGTGTCCGATGATCTAACTTCCAAAGCCATAAAAACAAAATGATGTTTTCTAGATAAACTATCTTAGGTCTTTTCACAGACACCCTGGCTTCCAAAGCCATAAAAACTGAATGATATATACTTTAGACCCATTATCTTTGGTCTTTTGACAGACACTTCGCATAATGTGTCCTAGATCCGCTTTCTTGGGTCCTGTGTTCGACGACCTAACTTCTATAGCCATAAAAACTGAATGATGTCTTCTAGACCCACCATCCGAGAACATAACTTCTATAGCCATAAAAACTGAATGATGTCTTTTAGACCCACTATTTTCGGTCTTTTTAGAGACACCTTGGCTTCTACAGACATGATATCTGCATTATGTGTCCTAGATCCGCTATCTTGGGTCCTGTGTCCGAGGACCCAACTTCTATAGCCATAAAAACTGAATGATGTCTTCTAGACCCACTATCTTTGGTCTTTTTACAGACACCTTGGCTTCTACAGACATGAAAGCTGCGTTAAGCGTCCTAGATCGAACATCTTGGGTCCTGTGTCCGACGATATAACTTCTAAAGCCATAAAAACTGAATGATGTCTTCTAGACAAACTATCTTCGTACTTTCGACAGACACCTTGGCTTCCAAAGCCATAAAAACTCAATGATATATTTTAGGCCCACTATCTTGGGTCTTTTGACAGACACATTGCATTATGTGTTCTAGATCCGCTTTCTTGGGTCCTGTGTTCGACGACCTAACTTCTATAGCCATAAAAACTGAATGATGTCTTCTAGACAAACTATCTTCGGACTTTCGACAGACACCTTAGCTTCCAAAGCCATAATAACTGAATGATATATTTTAGGGGCACTATCTTGGGTCTAGACCCACTATCTTCGGTATTTTTACAGACACCTTGGCTTCTACAGACATGAAAGCTGCAATATGTTTCCTAGATCCGCTATCTTGGGTCCTGTGTCCGAGGACCCAACTTCTATAGCCATAAAAACTGAATGATGTCTTCTAGACCCACTATCTTCGGTATTTTTACAGACACTTTGGCTTCTACAGACATTAAAGCTGCGTTAAGTGTCCTAGATCCAACTTCTTGGGCTCTGTCACCGACGATCTAATTTCAAAAGCCATAAAAACTAAATGATGTTTTCTAGGTAAACTATCTTAGGTCTTTTCACAGACACCTTGGCTTCCAAAGCCATAAAAATTGAATGATATATGTTTTAGACCCATTATCTTTGGTCTTTTGACAGACACTTTGCATAATGTAACCTAGATCCGCTTTCTTGGGTCCTGTGTTCGACGACCTAACTTCTATAGCCATAAAAACTGAATGATGTCTTCTAGACCCACTATCTTCGGTCTTTTTACAGACACCTTAACTTCTACAGACATGAAAGCTGCATTATGTGTCATAGATCCGCTATCTTGGGTCCTGTGTCAGAGGACCTAACTTCTATAGCCATGAAAACTGAATGATGTCTTCTAGACCCACTATTTTTGGTCTTTCGACAGACACCTTGGCTTCCAAAGCCATAAAAACTGAATGATATATTTTAGACCCACTATCTTGGGTCTTTTGACAGACACTTTGCATTATGAGTCATAGATCCGCTATCTTGGGTCCTGTGTCCGAGGACATAACTTCTATAGGCATAAAAACTGAATGATGTCTTGTAGAGCCACTATCTTCGGTCTTTTGACAGACACCTTGGCTTCTACAGACATGAAAGCTGCGTTAAGTAGCCTAGATCCACCATCTTGGGTCCTGTGTTCGACAATATAACTTATAAAGCCATAAAAACTGAATGATGTCTTCTAGACAAACTATCTTCGGACTTTCGACAAACACCTTGGCTTCCAAAGCCATAAAAACTGAATGATATATGTTTAAGACCCACTATCTTGGGTCTTTTGACAGACACTTTGCATTATGTGTTCTAGATCCGCTTTCATGGGTCCTGTGTTCGACGACCTAACTTCTATAGCCATAAAATATGAATGATGTCCTCTAGACCCACTATCTTCGGTCTTTTTACAGATACCTTGGCTTCTACAGATATGATATCTGAATTATGTGTCCTAGATCCGCAATCTTGGTTCCTGTGTCCGAGGACCTAACTTCTAAAGCCATAAAAACTGAAAGATGTCTTCTAGACCCACTATCTTCGATCTTTTTACAGACACCTTGGCTTCTAAAGACATGAAAGCTGCGTTTAGTGTCCTAGATCAAACATTTTGGGTCCTATGTCCGACGATCTAACTTCTACAGCCGTAAAAACTGAATGATGTCTTCTAGACAAACTATCTTCGGATTTTTGACAGACACCTTGGCTTCCAAAGCCATAAAAACTGAATGATATGTTTAAAACCCACTATCTTGGGTCTTTTGACAGACACTTTGCATTATGTGTTCTAGATCCGCTTTCTTGGGTCCTGTGTTCGACGACCTACTTTCTATAGCCATAAAAACTGAATGATGTCGTTTAGACCCCCTATCTTAGGTCTTTTTACAGACACCTTGGCTTCCAAAGCCATAAAAACTGATTGATATATTTTTTAGACCCACTATCTTGGGTCTTTTGACAGAACACTTTGCATAATGTGTCCTAGATCCGCTATCTTGGGTCCTGTGTCCGAGGACTTAACTACTTTAGCCATAAAAACTGAATGATGTCTTCTAGACCCACTATCTTCGGTCTTTTTACAGACACCTTGGCTTCTACAGACATGAAAGCTGCGTTAAGTAGCCTAGATCCACCATCTTGGGTCCTGTGTTCGACAATATAACTTATAAAGCCATAAAAACTGAATGATGTCTTCTAGACAAACTATCTTCGGACTTTCGACAAACACCTTGGCTTCCAAAGCCATAAAAACTGAATGATATATGTTTAAGACCCACTATCTTGGGTCTTTTGACAGACACTTTGCATTATGTGTTCTAGATCCGCTTTCATGGGTCCTGTGTTCGACGACCTAACTTCTATAGCCATAAAAACTGAATGATGTCCTCTAGACCCACTATCTTCGATCTTTTTACAGACACCTTGGCTTCTAAAGACATGAAAGCTGCGTTTAGTGTCCTAGATCCGCTATCTTGGGTCCTGTGTTCGACGACAACTTCTAAAGCCATAAAAACTGAATGATGTCTTCTAGAAAAACTATCTTCGGACTCTTGACAGACACCTTGGCTTCTACAGACATAAAAGCTGAATTATGTGTTCTAGGTCTGCTATTTTGGGTCCTGTGTCCGACGATCTAACTTCCAAAGCCATAAAAACTAAATAATGTTTTCTAGATAAACTATCTTAGGTCTTTTCACAGACACCTTGGCTTCCAAAGCCATAAAAACTAAATGATATATATTTTAGACCCACTATCTTGAGTCTTTTGACAGACACTTTGCATAATGTGTCCTAGACCCGCTATCTTGGGTCCTGTGTTCGACGATCCAACTTCTAAAGCCATAAAAACTGAATGATGTTTTCTAGACAAACTATCTTCGGACTTTTGACAGACACCTTGGCTTTTACAGACTTAAATGGTAAATTATGGGGTCTAGGTCCACTATTTTGGGTTCTGTGTCCGACGATCTAACTTCCAAACCCATAAAAACTAAATTATGTTTTCTAGATCAACTATCTTAGGTCTTTTCACAGACCCCTTGGCTTCCAAAGCCATAAAAACTGAAAGATATATATTTTAGACCCACTATCTTGGGTCTTTTGACAGACACTTTGCATTATGTGTTCTAGATCCGCTTTCTTGGGTCCTGTGTTCGACGACCTACTTTCTATAGCCATAAAAACTGAATGATGTCGTTTAGACCCCCTATCTTAGGTCTTTTCACAGACACCTTGGCTTCCAAAGCCATAAAAACTGATTGATATATTTTTTAGACCCACTATCTTGGGTCTTTTGACAGACACTTTGCATAATGTGTCCTAGATCCGCTATCTTGGGTCCTGTGTCCGAGGACTTAACTACTTTAGCCATAAAAACTGAATGATGTCTTCTAGACCCACTATCTTCGGTCTTTTTACAGACACCTTGGCTTCTACAGACATGAAAGCTGCGTTAAGTAGCCTAGATCCACCATCTTGAGTCCTGTGTTCGACAATATAACTTCTAAAGCCATAAATACTGAATGATGTCTTCTAGACAAACTATCTTCGGACTTTCGACAAACACCTTGGCTTCCAAAGCCATAAAAACTGAATGATATATGTTTAAGACCCACTATCTTGGGTCTTTTGACAAACACTTTGCATTATGTGTTCTAGATCCGCTTTCATGGGTCCTGTGTTCGACGACCTAACTTCTATAGCCATAAAAACTGAATGATGTCCTCTAGACCCACTATCTTCGGTCTTTTTACAGACACCTTGGCTTCTACAGATATGATATCTGAATTATGTGTCCTAGATCCGCAATCTTGGTTCCTGTGTCCGAGGACCTAACTTCTATAGCCATAAAAACTGAATGATGTCTTCTAGACCCACTATCTTCGATCTTTTTACAGACACCTTGGCTTCTAAAGACATGAAAGCTGCGTTTAGTGTCCTAGATCCGCTAATTTGGGTCCTGTGTTCGACGACAACTTCTAAAGCCATAAAAACTGAATGATGTCTTCTAGAAAAACTATCTTCGGACTCTTGACAGACACCTTGGCTTCTACAGACATAAAAGCTGAATTATGTGTTCTAGGTCTGCTATTTTGGGTCCTGTGTCCGACGATCTAACTTCCAAAGCCATAAAAACTAAATAATGTTTTCTAGATAAACTATCTTAGGTCTTTTCACAGACACCTTGGCTTCCAAAGCCATAAAAACTAAATGATATATATTTTAGACCCACTATCTTGGGTCTTTTGACAGACACTTTGCATAATGTGTCCTAGACCCGCTATCTTGGGTCCTGTGTTCGACGATCCAACTTCTAAAGCCATAAAAACTGAATGATGTTTTCTAGACAAATTCTCCTCGGACTTTTGACAGATACCTTGGCTTCTACAAACATAAAAGCTGAATTATGTGTTCTACGTCCGCTATTTTGGGTCCTGTGTTCGACGACAACTTCTAAAGCCATAAAAACTGAATGATGTCTTCTAGAAAAACTATCTTCGGACTCTTGACAGACACCTTGGCTTTTACAGACTTAAATGGTAAATTATGGGGTCTAGGTCCACTATTTCGGGTTCTGTGTCCGACGATCTAACTTCCAAACCCATAAAAACTAAATTATGTTTTCTAGATCAACTATCTTAGGTCTTTTCACAGACCCCTTGGCTTCCAAAGCCATAAAAACTGAATGATATATATTTTAGACCCACTATCTTGGGTCTTTTGACAGACACTTTGCATAATGTGTCCTAGATCCGCTATCTTGGGTCCTGTGTCCGAGGACTTAACTACTTTAGCCATAAAAACTGAATGATGTCTTCTAGACCCACTATCTTCGGTCTTTTTACAGACACCTTGGCTTCTACAGACATGAAAGCTGCGTTAAGTAGCCTAGATCCACCATCTTGGGTCCTGTGTTCGACAATATAACTTCTAAAGCCATAAAAACTGAATGATGTCTTCTAGACAAACTATCTTCGGACTTTCGACATACACCTTGGCTTCCAAAGCCATAAAAACTGAATGATATATGTATTTTAGGCCCACTATCTTGGGTCTTTTGACAGACACATTGCATTATGTGTTCTAGATCCGCTTTCTTGGATCCTGTGTCCGACGATCTAACTGCTAAAGCCATAAAATATGAATGATGTCTTCTAGACAAACTATCTTCGGACTTTTGACAGACACCTTGGCTTCTACAGACATAAAAGCTGAATTATGTGTTCTAGGTCCGCTATTTTGGGTCCTGTGTCCGACGATCTAACTTCCAAAGCCGTAAAAACTAAATGATGTTT